>NC_065527.1:2069604-2107130 GCF_006386435.1 Epinephelus moara
CTGTAGCTTACATAAACAAATCTAACCTACAAGTAAAAATAAATAAATAATAACTTTCACTGCTTAAAGATACTCAATAGCTCAGCTAATACCTGAAATGTCACTGGAAAACAAACCACTGCAGCAGCATACTGAGTGCCAGGTGGCCAGCGCACGCCGTTGTTGGACGGCGCATGGACACTCACCCTCTTGTGATTGGACTTTGAACTTATCCCACAGTAGTGGTACCATACTCCAACATTATGGTATCATATGTACCGTCGTGTTTTAGTACCGCGGTCTACCGTTGGTACCAGTATACCATGCAACACTAGTCCCTATAGGGCCGGCAGGAGGGGCGGTGGATGGGTCCAACAAACCCCGGACTTTCACCCAGGAGCCCGCTATAAATGTTGAGCCTTAAACATTTATTTTTGAAATAGTCTAACAAGCAGAAACTGAGCATTTCCTGTGAAAACGGAAGTGTATTTTGAAAAGACACAATGCATGTAACAAGTGTAAATTGACACAGTGTGCCAGAACATCGGCGCAGGAGGAAACCTTACATCTAACATGTAGACCTGAAAGTCCGCTGACCACGTGATATGTGACTAGCTGGGATGAGAACGTGTTGGTCTGGTGACCTGTCCAGGATGAACCCCGCCTCTCATCCAATGTCAGCTGGGATAGGCTCCACCCCCCCTGCAACCCCCAACAGGATAAGTGGTTACAGAAGATGAATGATGTACTCATGTAACATAACACAGGCTGTTTTCCTACAAAAAGTAATGCAACCAAATTCGTACATATCCCACATATTTGAAAGGCTGCGATCATGTGACCAATGAGCTGATGGCAGTAACCAGGAAGCAGTCCTGAGCGCTTGTCAGGAGGCAGGTTGGGGTGGAGGGGTCACAGAAAACAGATTTTGCTCGGGGCTTTCCACTGGAGTCACGACTCTGAGTCATTGTAAGGTACTTCCTCACCATGTTTACTTTACGTTAAGGACGTGGGGCACAAATTCATAGGATATCATACATCGTTCTATGAGAATATGTTGCGTAACGTAATGCGTCTTGATTGAATCTGGAACTAAACCATGGATTCAGTGAAGTGCTTAAAGACGATTTTATATCCTGGTTTTATTCAGAGAGCCCTCGCCCTGTGTGTGTGTGCTCATCATGAGTGTTGGTACATGCTCGCGCTGTCATCTCTAATCTCGCTGGTGATATATTAATCTCCATAATAATGAGATTATAGTGTGTTTGCAGCAGTAATGAGGTGCCACTGATGACCCTGTATGCAACCAATGAATGTTAATGGCTCTAATTTAAGCAGCATGCATCACACTGGAGGAATTCATACGCAGAGAGTCATATTTTTAATCTTTATTTAGTCCAGTTAGTCTCAACAGACCCTCACACCACCCCAACCCTCTCCACCCAAAATGATAAAGAAACCAGAGAAAAACCAACCAAACAAACGAACCTGGGACAGTGAGAGCTTTTCTGCAAAATTTGGCATATGTATATTGCATTATTACAGTTTTACAAACAAATGTACAACAAATACATCATAAATAGACTCTTATTGTGAGACAGTGAGGAGCCAGCTTGCGTGTATTTTTCTTCTTCTTCTTCTCTTCCCATGTGCCCGTACAGCCGTGGCTTCCCCTTTACGAGGAGTACTCGTATTCCTCTGCGCTGCGGCGGCCGAAATCCATCCACCCCATGTAGTCCCTGTCTGCTATCCGGTGGTTGGCGCTCAGTCCGTTGACTCTGCTGTTTGCTGTGGAGTTTCTGCGCACAGAACCTGGGAGGAGGAGGAGGATGAGGAGGGGAGGAGGTGATAAAAGATTGGGTGGAGGAGGGAAATTAGTATTCTTTAGAGTTAGTAGAAGCGGCTGAGAACTTCACAGAGTCCTACTGTTGGTTTGTTTCTGCACAGAGACAGCAGGAGGATGCACAGACTGTGGAGGATAATGTGGTTTTAATGCTGAGACATGACACAGCTCACAGGATTCTTTTGGTGTTTCTTAATAACTAAAACATCATTATATTGGTAATTTAATATCTGGTGAAATGTGACAGTTTTTGGGTGAGATCAGAGACAAACCAAGCTGTTAATACTGTCTGTGCCCTAAAATGTATTTTCAGTGACTGATGCTTTTAATATCCAAAACCTTATCACTCCACTGCTCCGATTGTTTTGCACCAAGATGGACGTTTGTTGAGTTCATTACAAAATTACGCCTTTCACAGTTTGGTGTTTGTGCCTGGTGTGACAACAACTGATGATATTTAAAAAGCTTTCCAACATTTTAACTGTGTATTTCTGTGTTTCTTTCTCTCGTTCACACACATACACAGTAAAGGGGACGTTCCAGCAACAGCTGGACTTTAGGGTGACAGCATACTATCATCTTCTCTTCCTTTGTGTGTCAGTGCATGTATATTTATCAATGTGTGCACTAATGTGTGTCCATTCGCCTGAAATGATCATTGCACCCTCTTTTCTTCGTCTTCTTCTTCATCCTCTTCTTCTCCACACACTGTGACCTCCCGTTCCTCAAACATCTCCCAATCTCCGACTTTTTATTCCGAGTGAAGCGAAGCATGAACGCTCTCTGTTTGGTAATCAATTGAGCGCTCGCTGAGATGCTGTTTTCACTCCACCCACATCCTCCCACGCAACACACACACACACACACGCCGCCATGCACGCACACACACGCACACATAAACACAGTGTTTCAGTTCCCTGGTGTGCTGAGAAGATTGGCTGCAGAAGGCTCGACAACGACACCTCCTACACCGAAACATGCAAGTGAACAGCGAGCACACGAGCACAGACGCCCACAAACACACACGCACGACTCCACAGAAAGCAGGCACACATTTCTTTAGGGTATTACATATTGAGTTCAGCGTGGCCTTTGACATTTTATACACTTCAGTGTCTGACTGACTTTGGAAAGTCTTGTGAGATTATACAACAGCGGAGTATAAACTTTACAGCTCGGATGTGTAAATGTGGCTGAAGATGCAGGAAACTCTTCCTCAGTGTCTTCTTTCTAACCTTTGATGACATGTTGAAACATTTCTCTGACTGACTGCAGCTCTGCGACAATGTGTGCCAAAGTTTCAGGCTGTAGGATTTGTTCCTCACAGAGACGTGGACACAGAAGAAGTCAGTTTCTGGAAGCCAAACAGAGGATTCAGGTCCTGACAGACAGTGAGTATAAGTGTGTGTGTTGTGCTCTGTCAGAGGCCTGACGTTCCCCAGTTCTGTCCCACGGCCAGAGAGATCAGAGCACAGAACATGAGGGACCCTGACAGCGCTGTGGGTTGTTTTGTTGGCATTGAAGGGGGAAAAAAGAGACTGGGAGTCAGATGGGGAGAAAAAAGTGAAATAAGACGGTATGAGAAGATTGGCCGGAAGGCTGCGAACACTAATACGCACTCTTTCAAACCACAAAAGCTTTTCAGAGCCACTAATTCATTTTACAAAGCTGGCTGCGCGCTGATTCCAGTAATTAGCAAGACTGAGGGGAGCAGGATGGCAGGGAAGAGCACTTGTCTCTGAAAATGAATCTGCAAATATTGTTGTCGCCAGATGTTTTTTTTATGCGCTGACACACACTGCTCCACCCCCTGTATCCTTCAAGATGTTGCAGGTGCAGCAAGAAGAACAGAGACAAACCCATACACAGACACACAAATACACATCCTCACACACACCTTTCCTGGAGGAGATGAGTCTTGCCAGCAGCTCGCTGAGGTTGGCTCGGGAGTCTGCATCGTCCTCAGCCAGAGGGAGAGCTTTCAGCTGGGGCGCAGAGCGGCTGTGTTGGAGGTGGGGCTCTCCTAAGGTGTGGGTGTCAGCCTCGAGGAGAGCTGCTCAACACAAACACACACACGAGCAGGTGTCAGATATGGAAACTTACTGTGATATTAATGAAAGAGTCTTTGCTTTCCCCCGCGGTGAGGAAGCTGTACCTTCAGAGGCAGCGGACATGGAGCGGTGGCCCTCGTCGAGGGGCTGGGACGAGAAGGGGAGCCCCAAACAGCTCGTACACAAGACTGCCAGCACGACACACACACACAGCCCTGCAGTCATCTAAAACACACACACACACACACACACACAGGAGAGAGAAGCACACAAGGAAAGTTTAACAACCAGGATTTGGAGTTGCAGTCCAGTCTGGGTTTACAGCAAGCGTCTCCTGACTCAACAGTCATCTTCCACACTAAGAATCTACAACTGAGACCATCTGCCATCTGCCAGACAACTGCTCGCTCTCAGTTAACGCTCGCTCTGACTGAAACCGAGTGAATCAGAAACAACATATTCACACTGTCTTCCCGGGGCACAGCACGACACACACTGTGGATCTTGATATCCTGAGCGTGATTTCAGCAGGTGAAAGTGACCCGACGGTCAGGAAACATCTCAGGAGATAAATTCACCAAATAAAACATCAAAAAAGACAAAAAAAATCTACTTTTTTTATCTAAAATTTCTAATTTATTAATAATTTTAAAAGAGAACACACCAAATGAGATGGCAAAGGCAAAACTACAAAATGAACACATCTTGTCATCTTTTCCTTGCATCAATATTGCTTTTACATTTTGAAAAAAGGCATATATTTTGTCATCTTGCCTCCATGTTGAAATTCCCGTCTGATTATGAAGAAGAAAAATAATTTCCCAGACTAAAAACCATCTCATAAAGTGCTAAAATCTTTATCTTAAAAATCTTTCTCATTATAGAAAATAAAAAGTGTCTTCCTTACCTTGAGAAAAGAGGTTCAGCGTGTCGGAGGAGTGTGTGAGAGTGAGGAGAGCACTTCTCCGTTGAGTGGGAAGGATGCCCCTTTTATACTCCCCGCTCAGCGCCCTGTGAGCATGTGTGTGTGTGTGTGTGTGAGTGTGTGTGTGTTGCCTCAGCGTACATCCTGTGTATCCCTCCGTGTGTTTGCGAGCTTGATGTGAGTGTGCTTGCTACAACCTCGACAATACAACGGCGTGCTTCAGTTTTATTGTCTGTTTGCTCGTCATAAAATTCAACATGAGGAGCTGATGTGTATTCACAATATGTTATGTGTGTGTGTGTGTGTGTGTGTGTGTGTGTGTGTGTGTGTGTGTGTGTGTGTGTGTGTGTGTGAGTGTGTGATGGAGTGTGTCAGAGTGTTGTGCACATGTCAGTGAATCATGTAGTTTTAAAGCTTTAACATAAAGTTGAAATATTAAAAAGTTTTTTTTATTTGACTGGAAATAAGTGTATTTTTATTCAGTATACAAACACTTTAACTGCTGTCATGAGGAGCCTGTGTGTGTGTGTGTGTGTGTGTGTGTGTGTGGGTGTGTGGGTGGGTGATGGGGAGGATGGCTGTGTGGTCAGGCATGTGTGTGTGTGTGTGTGTGTATTTGCACACACCCACACATGTATTAAATGTCAGTGGATGTTCACACTTAAAAAGTGGGCGGCAGCAGAGAGGAGAATCTTCAGTTTTGTTCATTTAACAGGTGACTGAGCTCGAGCTGAGACGTCTCCACCGTCCTCCTGCATCCTCCCCCCACTCCTCCTCTCCTCCCTTTCTCCCCCCTCCCCATCTCTCCCTCTAAGCACACAGGATTAACCCGGCTCATTGATCATGCAGGTGTAACAAATCGATCAGGCTGAGTCAATAGCTAATGATCAGCTGTTGGGAGTTAATGTTTTTATTAATGAGGCTGACAGCCCGCTGAAGCGTGACGGGATTAAGAGCTCTTTGTACCTGCTGAGATAATGTGGACAAGAAAATGTAGCATCAGCGAGGCCGTTAACTAAAGCTAACATCTACTGGCACTGGGGAGTCACAGAGGAGGAACACACACATCCTTTTAATGCTGGAGTCTAATTGGGAGCGATAAATGAGTGACAGTATGAAGCTGAGCTTACTGAACACACACACACACACACACACACACACACACACACACGTTGACATTCAATAAAAAATGGATCAAGCGCTCATTTGCTGCAAAAAAATAAAGAATAATTATGATTCCGTCTGTGAGGCATTTCTGTTATAATTAGTAACTGTTCCCCTGATGCTGCTGCAGGAGCAGATGAACGACCTGTTTAAAACACAATCCATAAATCAGCTGTAAAGACGAGGCTGCCCACAAGCACAAGTTAGAGTGTTGAAACCTGTTTGTCACATGGATGTAAAGATATTTTAATACAAGTGCTGTGGAGACCAACTCAAATAAAATCAATGTTTGTAAAGAATCCAAACAGGACTATTTACTTATTAGAATCAGTTCAGAAAGACACAGAATGCTGATTTTATATCTGGGCTTTAAAGCTGCTAGTTGACTTTGTTATGTGAAATATGCCCGTCATATGAGTCTAAATAAAGCTGCGTTACTTTTGACAGCTATTTTAGATTTAGTCTTCGTCTTGAGATGAAAATGTTGATTAGTTTTAGCCACATTTTAGTCATTTTTATCCTTCGTAGTTTTAGTCAACGAAAATTCAAAATTACGATGAGACGAGTTGAAACAGGCAACAACTTGCAATGCTCCGTTCTGCAACGTTCTAAAAACCTGCTGGTTGACACCTAGTCAACTACATGAGACGGCGTATCATCTCTAGTCAACAACTCTCTGCGCTTCTGATCTGTAACGTCGACAGGAAGTGGCCACCACGAGACGGCGTATCATCTCTAGTCAACAACTCTCTGTGCTTCTGATCTGTAACATTAAAATTTAAGACATTTATTTCTTTAACACGGTCCTTATCCTCCTTTGTATGTTTATTTCTGCTGTAAAGTTGGGCATTTTAACATGGGGGGTCTGTGAGGACTG
This sequence comes from Epinephelus moara, assembly GCF_006386435.1. Classification (NCBI taxonomy): domain Eukaryota; kingdom Metazoa; phylum Chordata; class Actinopteri; order Perciformes; family Serranidae; genus Epinephelus; species Epinephelus moara. The sequence goes on from NC_065527.1 coordinate 2,076,444, forward strand.
TCTGGCTTCCAGAGCCAGTCTCTAGTGGCCATTAGAGGAACTGCAGTTTTTGGCAATTCCATATTGGCTTCATTTTTCAACCCCAGAGGTTGCTGCTTTGTTTTTTACCTCTCTACATCTCAACACTGAAAACAGAGTTTCTGAACATCTTCAACCTGGAGAGAGTTTTACAGAAGATCTCTTTTCAGTGACCAGTGGCCTTGAATTGACCCTGATATCTCCACGTTTTCTTTTCACCACATTATGTGAGCACAGGTAAAACTTAAGAGACTTTAACGAGACTTTAAAAGCTGCCATTTGCTCTGCATCACTAATGAAGCACAGTTACATAAACACTGATAGAGATCTGGTTCGCCCAGATGCCACTCTGATCTGATGTATCAACTCTCTTCTGCTAACAGGAAGTGCCTTATCCAAACTTAAAACTTCATCTAAACAGCAGTGAGGGGGCGCTCTGTCCAGACATGTTTGGATTCATCTGATTAACGGTATCAGATGTCATTACCTAGCCAGGCTGTGTGCACAGTGTTTGCTGTTTACTGCATTTCCTGGTGTTAAAGTCCTGAAATTAAATCCAACCACCTCTGGTGCCAGTTGTGAAGCTGCTGGATGAACTTCGGGCCACAACTCCCAGCTGTCACTCAGAGGGGGGGAAAGTCTCTCTCCATCATATCAGCTCACTCTGACACTTTTTTACTTTCACATTCATGGCTTTGCTTCAGTCTGCCCGTCTTCCTGCTCGCTGAGGATGCTGCATGCTCGTTTTCTCCAGGCTCCATCAGAAGGCATGAGTGTAGGAGGTGAGGCCACGGCCGTTCAAATTAGAATTAATTAACCATGTGGTGTGGGAGGCGTGCATGTGTGTGAGATGTGTGTTTGTGAGTTTCTATTCGAGAGATATACTTGTAGCCGTTTCTTCTCAGTGTGTGTGTGTGTGTGTGTGTGTGTGTGTGTGTGTGTTTGAGTTTGAGATATGGCTTCAGGGCAACCTGTTGAGCATGATAATTCTCTCACCTCCTAATGTAGGCGAGCAGAAACCCAACGCTGAGCGTCCATCTGAATGCACACAGCTCACATCTGGAGTTTAAATATTTGTTAAAGTGTCTAATTGGTGACAGTGTGAAATAAAATCAAGCTGAAACCTGCAATTATAAAGAGAGACAGTGAGAGACCTCTTGCCGAGGGCATTCGCTACAGCTTTGGTATACAGTCGGTAAACACGCTAAATAATGCATAGATCTATTAATGTCTCAGTCGCACACAGCAGACACACACAGATACACACTGAGGCTGGTCTCAGAGGTCCATTCAGCCAACAGGGTGGATGTTGGAGCCCCTTCACTTATATTTCTTACCTGATGGACCTGTTGGACTATAGATGATATCGTCCACGTGGCTTCTCCGTACATGGCTGTGCCTTGATTTGAAGCTCAGCAGGAGCCTCGTGTCATCAGGAACGTTACATACTGCACAACCATCTGTTGGTTTCTACAAGAATATCAGAGCGTGTGACGGCCCAGTCAAGGCTGACGGTTTCAGACAGAACTTAAATACAAAGAGTTGGTGGATCCTGACATAACATCATCATCATCCTCACTGTGACCTCGTCACATGTCCACGTTTGGTCATGGACTCTCCACGTCAACATGACGTCCAAGGTACCCTGGGTGTGTTGGTTGTTGACGTTCTGGGACGCCGTGTCAACTTCAGCCTGTTACATTAAAAGCACGACGTCAGTGCAACACCGAGAATTGACTTTTCTTTTCCTCCAACAACAAAAGCATGTGGTTGGGTTTAGGAAAAAAGAACATGGTTTGGCTTTACAATCTTACGTGTAGTGAACACCGCTCTCTCAGGTGAAAGTCGATACACCAGCCATCCACCACCACTCCTGCCCGCCCCACTTGGACTTTTGCTGCCTTACCTTTCGTCCTTGTCCGGCTGCATTTCCCCCTGACGCCGCTGAAATCGCAACCGTCCGCATATCATGCCGATGTTAAAGGACACCTTTGTTTCGTTGGTTTCTGACGCTCCAAGTCACTGCCCAAGCGCCGGATTTCTGAGTGAGACTGGGATCGATATAACAATGAGGAGAATTTGTCAAAAATTAAGAATTAATTTTAGTTATTGAATCATAATTTAATTAAAAACACAACAATATGCATAACATGCTTCAGTTTGTTCGTAGGCTATCGGTACATTATTTTTGTCCCTGTGAATACGATATCTCAGGAGTGCCTTAAGGGAAGTTCCTCAGATCTGGCACAAATGTCCACTTGGACTCAACGATGAAGTGATTAGTTTGTGGTGGTCAAAGGTTGCTGGGACCTTGCATCAATCTCATTCTTGTGAACGCAATATCTCAGGACACCTTAAGGGAATTTCTTCAAATTTGGCACAAACATTTACTTTGACTCAACATTGACACTTCATATATTTGGTAGGTGGATCTTGTTATCTTAGGACAGATCCAGGCTACCTGTTCCTGGCCTCATACTCAACTGACAGGTATGACTGTGATATTGATCTTTTAACTCAAGGCAAGAAAACAACTCAGCGTATTCGCAAAAATGTTGAACTACTGCTTTAAGGGTAACACTTCACTTGAAGGTATCTACATAAGAGTGACATGACACTGTCATAACTATGACATGACGCAGTCATGAACCTGTCATGAACATTATGTACATGTCATAAACATTTATGCCATTAAGTAAGTCATTTGGTTTTTGTAATGACAAGTTGACATTGTTTGTGTTGTCTTGATTACGACAACTTGACATTAATCAAAGTGACATTACCAGAAGTTGTCTTTGTCATGACAACCCAAACAAATTTAATGTCAACTTGTCATGACAAAGACAACTTCTGGTAATGTCACATTAATTAATATCAAGTTGTCGTAACAACCCAAATAATGTCAACTTGTCATTACAAAAACCGAATGACTTACTTAATGCACTTAATGAAAACTTACTGACAGCAGTCATAAACGTTTATGACATGTACATAATGTTCATGACAGGTTCATGACAGTGTCATGTCACTCTTACGTAGATACCTTCAAGTAAAGTGTTACCACTTTAAGTAAAAATAAAAACAGCTCACTCTGTGAACAATAACACTGCTGCTACATAAGAGTTCTTGTCAGTGTGGATGACCCAGTTACACATGATGTCACATGTATCTTCCCACGAGGACCTGTCACTGACCCTCTCCATGTGAAGTCTTACAGCTGCGTCCTCACCTCAAGTGCCGAGCTGCTTCAGCACAACACCACCGCCACAATCATACACTTGTACATGCATGTTCCAGCGCATTTGCTGCTGTGCACTTCAAGCACACACACTCTGGATGCTGATGAATGCCAGCGTGTGGATGGTGCTGCTGGTGTGTGGATGCAGAGTTGGTCCAGCAGCACTTGAGTCCCAGTGAATTCAGTTTCAAGTGCAATGTGAAAAAGACACCTGGAACTTCAGAGGAGGTTGGAGCCCCAGATGCCCCCTCACACACACACACACACACACACACACACACACACAGGAAAGAAATAATGGATCAAGGCGTATCCAACCATACATTTGGTACAAATATGCTGCATGTCTACGAATAATAAAAACTGATTTCACAGTATCTTGATGCAGATTTTTCATCAGTAGCTCCTCATCTTTTCTCTCATCTTTGAGTGACCACGCCTGGGAACAAGCTTGCTTTCAAATCCAAGCATCAAAATCAGTTTAATAATGTACGAAACTTAGAATGAAATAGGAAAAGTTATTAAAACTGAGACTTTATTCGTTCCCATCATCACTTCCACACATCAAGCTTTTCCATTTTTCTTTGCGGGGCTGCCGGCGACTCCTCAGCGCCGTGCGAATGAATCTCCCAGGAGATCAAGCACCAGTACGGACAGGACAGGAAGACCTATTACACTGTGTGCTTCACATCAATTGCTCTGACACGGAGTGATGAGACCGGACTCGCCTCGCCCCGGCAATGGACCCTTTATGATGGAGATGTTCACACGTATTATCATGTGCAAATTGCTCAGACCTAGTTCTCAAGGCTTTTGCGGTATTACTCCTCCCATCTCTTTAGACGGACATTCAGATGCACAAGTAGAGGATTTAAATGTTGTAATAGAGCAGGTATTCTTTCCTCGTGTGTCAGTTTAGTGAAAGAAGTTAATTAACCTTTGAAACAACATCGAGATCCTTTTCAACATGCTGCTGATGCAAGAATAAGATGAGGAGAAACAAGAGGACAAATAAGGTTTACAGACTGATGTGACTGACTGGACAGGAAAGCAGAGAGTGACTCTGTGTGGCTGGTCTTTGCGATAACTTAGTAATTAACAGCAAGCCAGAAACTTTAGTTCTGTTAGACTCAACGTGACTTAGGACAGTCAATACTATTGATTAGTGCTAATGAAAACATTCTTTCACCTCTTGGAGACGGTCTTTGCAGCCTGAGATCCAGACAGCTCCTGGAATTTTTTTGCATGCATTTTATTTTTCCACTTGATCTCTTGTCTCTGTCTCATTTCATGAGGTACTATTTTATCCCAAAAAAATCTGTCGGTGGTCTTTGGTGATGTTTTCTGCTAACTAGGAAACAAAACAAAAGGAGATCTTAGAAACCCATTCGTGAACACAGCTAATGCACCTTTCTCCCATTTCTAAAACATGCGTTTCACATGCACTCTACCCTCTGCACAGTGATGCAGTTGCTGGGTGTAGTTCTGTAGAAAAAGAAGGTTCTTCAGTTAACTGCTTACAAGCTTTTCCATTATTATCTTGAGCAGTGGTCCCAACTGGTTCAGATACAGGGTCCAGATTTCTTCTCACGTCATGTGCTAACTGGATGCGACACAAGCAAGTGTCAGCGACTAAATCAGTTTGACTGCACTGTTTTCTTTTGAACTGTCTTTGCTGCTCCACAATTTTTTCCACACACCAGTCTTTAAAAAGTGAAATAATCTGTGGAACACAAGACAATAGCTGAATTTATGATGACTGAAGAGAAGGAGGAAATACCAAGGCGCACTTTTCAGTAGAGCGAAAAACCGCTGGACACAATGAGCAATGCCCGAGTTGTAGAAGAGTATATGCATCTTCAGCCTCTCTTCAAAATCTCTGCATAACTTGACTCGGACCTTGGAACACCAAACTGCTACTTTATATTAGTAAAATTTCTGAGGCATGCTACTAAATTCAGCATCATGGTCCACTCAGTAAAATCAGCAGCTCCAAAAATGCTTTGTGGAGGCAGACGAACATTAATGTAATCTGGGAAACATTGCATTTATTCACTTAGATTACATGGAGCTAAAATTAATACCAAATTATGTTAATGTTTGCCAAAAGAGTTACAGTGTGTCTCAAATCACATACTTCTGTAATAAACACTAAATATTTTGAATGCACAAACTCAAGTTGGTTTGCCCCCTCAGTGCAGTTCGTTTGGGCAGGTGTGAACACACCAAAACAACCGGACTGAGACCTTCTTGAAGAGGTGGTCTCAGTCCGGTTCCAAAGGAACTCTGGTGCGGTTGGTTTGTGGTGAGAAGGTGTTCCGACCTGGATGTGAAGCAACTGCAGTCACATGACACATTGTTTGGGTTAAACATGAGCATGTTACAGTCCTGGAGGATTATTAATGTGCACCTCCTCCTGTACTGCCTTAATATGCACATTCAGCACATCCAATGCATCAAAACATTGTTTTCTAGTTGGAGCCGCGCCTCGTTTTCAAACTGTATGGTTTGACTAAAATGAACAATGACAGCAATATAGTCCACGATGAGCAGCGCTAAAATCAACCTGCGTAGTTGTCCCTCCATTGTGACATTAGAAAGTGTCACATTTATCTTGCAAGTGTACTCTTCTTCAACGTTTGCTTTACTTCCTGGATTTTTCCCACATGGAAATTCTGACCAATCAAGAGCAGCTTTCTCACACAAGGCATTTGATCTGGTCCTCTTGTAAATGCTGCCGTGAGAACACCAACCAACTCTAGGCAATTATACAACTTTGGAACAACATGAGTCCCTGATTCAGACCAGAGGAGACCACTCTAGGTCTGACAGCAGCCTCAATGTCTGTTTATGAGTCGTAAGGAATCAGAAATTGTCTTTTAGAAGGATCAGATGTTTACGGTAAGCGTGGGTAAATCCTCATCCTCTGTCCAGTTTCTTTTTCTTTTTGTGTTCTCTGTGTTACTAAAGTGCACATGTGCTGCTTAATGACATTAACCACCTTAGTTTCAATAACAGTTTTAGAGGCTTTGTGAAATACTCATGAACGTAACACTCAGCTCAGGGAAATATTTTGCATAAGGCACAAACTTAATGAACCTTGAAGTAGTTTATGCAACTGTGCACAGGTGAGCACAGTGGTGAGAAAAAGGCAAAGTGGCTGTGAGAAAATTACATGGCAGATCTTGAACATCCATTAACATCAATTATGTTGGAAAAAGGTTATATCACAGTAGCACATATAGCATGAAATAACCTGGATGGGAAAATAAAGTCCTACGTTATTCTCTTTTCATGTGTTGCACACTTGTGTAAGTACCACTTTGCAGAAAGGTTTCAGAAACTACACATAATGGCTGTTCTTACATAAACCTGTAATGCATGTGTGTGTTTCTGTCCCCAGAGCGCCCATAGTCATTGTGAAGTGTCTTCTCTTGTGTGATAAAGAGGAGCAACACTGATGAACCTTACACAGATACATAGAACCACAATTTTAACCATTAGGAAGTCATTATATTTCTATAAGGTTCCACACATAACAGTCCAAGGAGCAAAAGCAGGAATGATATATATATGATATTGATAGTTTAATTCAGACTTTGACGTGTTTCAAGTTCAGCCCTGACAAGATGAGGATCAGTTTAACGTCATTATCATTGGAGATCTGCGACTAAAAGAGACATTTGTGATGAGAGGTCAAGTCGAGTCAGTCGTTATTGTCCTCACCGTGCTGCCATGTTGCCGCTCAGAGTCTCACTCACCTGCAAATGTTATTAAATGTGACTGTGTGACTTCTGCAGCCGTCAAATCACATGATGTCAAACAGGGATAAACTGAAGAAACATTTTCATTTCCACCGTTATTAATGGCACACGACAAAACTTTTATCATGAACTGTTGGTACTTTGTCCTACGAAAAGTAATGCACCCTACCCATCCACGTATTTTGAAAGGGTGCGATCACTTATGCGCTGACGGGAGTAGACAAGGAAGTGGTCACTAGTGGACTTGCAACGCCCAGTTCAGACCAAGGATTCGCAATAATGTTGGGGTGTTGGATGGGTCACAAACAACATGTTCTCATCCCAAATCGTCACATATAGCTGCTCTGTCAGTGGACTTTCACATCTACATATTATGCGGTAGATATCCTCCTGCATCTGCTGTTGAGCCGGCCTCCTGGGTGAAAGTCCAGGGTTTGTTGGATCCCATCCACCAACCCACATAACACCATTACTGGCAGTGTTTCAAACTGACGCCATCCAATGGTGAATCATACTGCCGTGACAGTTGGCGTCTTTCTTCTGGCACAAAAGATTCCAGCTGGCCACATTACAAACTGACGCTGCCTGGCGCCTTATCATACTTCCACGAAAGGTGGCATTTTGTCTGACGCCAAAATCACTGACAAAGTGTCGGGATTTGACGACTTTAGGATGAGAACAGGCTGCACAAAACCATAGACTCTTCCCCAAGACTCTCCCCAGGAGACTGTGTGAACATTGAGTCATTTGTAGTTACGTCCTCAACATGTTTCTTTTCCTAAACCTGACCTCGGTAACTTAACTTGCCTAAACCTGACCTCGGTAACTTAACTTGCCTAAACCTGACCTCGGTAAGTTTACATTATTTACGTATCTTTACATTAAGGATATAATGTTGTTCAAGGGGCACTGATTCATAGGATAACCTACAAACCAGTGCTAACCAATGCTACGATTTGCTGCTGAACAAGAACAGCAGGTTTAAAGAACAACTTTCCTTCAGTGTAATTTGCTCAGGACAGAATTTAGGCGCAGCAACATGGATTTTTATATTTATATTTGCATTCAGCAGCCAGGTTTTTGCCCCCGGCTACATTCTTGCAAACTGCTCCTGCATGTCATGATCTTTGGCATATTCTCCTCATGACTTGTTGTGTAACAGCAACACTTTCTTCTTTAGAGAAGTGTTTGTATCAGGGGACACAACCCTGATGGAGCCGGCATTCTGTTTTTTTCTGTCCAAATAAATATGAGCATCAGAGTGTGTGCGTGCTGTGCCTTGTATAAATAAGTGTGAACTGTAGATCTTCTGCCCTATAACTCACCGATACAAGTGTGGATGCTTCTCTGCAGTTTAAAACCTCTAACCACCATTTTAGGTGAAGAGCAGCTCTCAGTGAAACCAGCTGATCAATACTGCTTTGACAGGCCGTTAGACAAGATGTCTGGCCGAGGAGCGCTGAAGCCATGGACACTGTTTCAAACATGTCCCAATTACAGACACTTTCACTAGGAAGCTATTCCCTGTACATCCAAAGTGTCACCGTAATAAATGATCATCTTCGCTGCTCTGTTTGCGCCTGATTCAGCGTGCGAACATGTTATTGTGCACGTGTGATTGGTACATACACACGTGTGTTTTTCTGCAGTCAGCAGGCTGCACTGAGAATGTGGGAATATTTTGCATCCAATTAAGTTGATGAGGGTTCATTAAATCACGGCACATTTCTAAACTAGACACAAAGAAGAGAAAGGGAAGCAGACGAAGACAAATAATCAAGTTTATCATTCAGGAGGTTTTGTGATTATAATGAAGCAGAACTCTGGGTGAGGAGGAGACGCAGCCCTCTGAGGATGTGGGTAAAAATCTTCAACAAGTAAAATGTTTGTTTGTTACATGACACACCGGTCAGTATAAGGTCTGATGATATTAACCCTCTCTCCTCTTCACCGCCTCTCGTTGCCTGGGAGATGTCATCACCTGTATGTGCTGCTGCATGTCTATGCACAGGCGTGCACGGATGGGAAGAGCCATGAGAGGCTGGTAATTGTTGCTCCATGGTGTTGTTGTCTGTAGGAAAGCCAATCGTGTGCCTCCTCTGGCTCTGCTTGGTCTCCGTGCTGAATTATAAATGACCCTGTGGTGTGTCAGTGATGACAGAGGAGAGTGGATATAGGTTAGTCCCACCGAGCAAACACAGGCATCACACAGGGAAAAGATATTTGCAACGACTTCATCGCCTTGCTTTTACTTAGAAACCAGCTGCACAGCCACGGCTGCGTCGCAGTGTTTTCTGTTTTTAATCAGCAAAGAGATTAAAAACAAGCAACGTGACTGTTTTCATCAAACGCTCACACTGAAATCTGGAATTAAAGAAAGGTTAACATCATCAGATCTGTTTGGCCAGGGCAAATACACACCATAATATTGTTGGGCAAAATTTGCAGCCTCCATGTGCCACAGACAGAAGTGTGTGTGCTGACAGACTTTATCCTTTTGTCAAAATAAATGAACTCCTGCAGTAAAGAGTGAAAACTCTTTTTGTTTATGTGTTTTCACACTGAGAAGATGCACTTTGTCTTTTTTGTTTGTGTTGTTGTTGGGATAGACTTGAATAACAGCCTGGTGAGAACACCCTCAGCTGCAGGTGGAGCTGAATTAAGATTATAACTTGTTTTTTAGGCTGATATTTGTCTTCAAGGTCTCATTTTTTAGCAACTGGCTTCTCAAGAGAGTTTTCCTAGTCGACCAATAGTCATCATTTAGGGCCAATAGTTGACTAGTCTCCTGCATGTTTATGATATCAATTTAATTATTAGATGATATCTTTTGGCGGTTTGAGTTGAAGGTGTAAGAAAGAATAGTAACTGTAGTTACACTACTCGTCACTGGAAAAAGTAATATCATCACTGTAACGTGTTAACACAAGTCATTCAGTGTTACCTTCACCCATAGATTCACACACTGGTGGCCGAGGAACGACCATCAGGAGCAATTTGGGGTTCAGTATTTCGCCCAAGGATGCTGGAGGAGCTGGGGATCAAACCACCGATCAGTCCAGGGCTCAATCCTTGGTCCCATTCTTTTCTCTTTGTATATGCTTCCCTTGGGTCAGATAATCAGTCGTTTTGATTGTATATCCTGTCATTGCTATGCGGATGACACTCAGCTATATTTTTCAGTAAAGCCAGATGATCTTAGCATCTAAACACTCTCCACAACTGTTTAGCTGTGATAAAGGACTGGATGTCTGTCAACTGTCCTCTGCTAAATTCTGACAAAACTGAGATTCTCATTTTTGGCCCCGAAAATACTGCTAAAGGCATCTTTCAGCATGCCTTTAGCAGCTAGGAATCTTGGCGTCATATTTGACCCTAAATTGAAACTTGAACAACGTGTCAATAAAATGGTTCAATCCTGCTTTTTTTCAACTCAGGAACACTGCAAAAATCAGACCATTATTGTCAGCCTCTGACTTGGAACGTATCATTCATGCCGTCATTTTTTCGTTGACCTGTCATGTCTCCGGCTTGTACAAAATGCAGCAGCGAGGCTATTAACTAGGACTAGCCGTAGATCCCACATCAATCCTGTTTTAGCTTCACTGCATTGGCTGCCAGTGAAGCTCAGGATTCATTTCAAGATTCTTTTAATCACTTATAAGGCCTTACACGGTTTAGCTCCCACCTATATTTTCGAGCTACTAAGCCCACATACCACCGAGCGGTCACTTAGGTCTTCCAACCTGTACCACGTGCCAAACTAAAAACCAAAGGTGACTGTGCTTCTGCTGCCCTGGCACCCAGACTTTGGAACAACCTCCCCACTTCCATTAGATCAGCTGACCCCCAAATTCCACCAGATGCGTGTTGGTTGCGTCTCCGCTCCGGAACGGCAGCGGAGCCGATACGTTTCAATTCTAGTCAATGTGTGTGTTTCCACCGGCTGCGGCTGTGCTGCGTTCCGGATCCGTCACAGCTGCGGCGCTCCGGAGCCCTCCGCAACAGATACGCAGGACTTCTATTTTTGCTGGACGCAGGAGCACAACGCAGCAGATCGTGCGATGCAGGAAGTCGTGCACAGAAACAAAATAAAACATTCCGGCTAATTTTCAAAATAAAATACACAGTGTTCACGGCGGATCATATTTCCCTGCACTACACCTTGAAAACGTCATAATGGGCGGAGGCAGGCCTGAAGTCAACAGGTCAGAGGTTTTCAGACGTCATTTCACCCCGTTGACACCATGGACGAGGAGATGTTAATCATGGAGGTGCACTGAGATGTCTTCCTACTACTCCTCTGGTTTTGTGGTTCTGTTTATAGAAACTACATCTTGTTATATCGCGCGATTATGCGTGAATTCACGAGATCTCGTGGGGCCTCGTGACTCCCACTGTCTGGTGGAGCTGCACCGCTCCGCACAGCAAACGCAGCCGGTGGGTGTTGACGGACGGCAGAGCACGCAGTGGATAACCAGCGCAGCCGTTCCACAACAGACACGCATCCAGTGGAATTCCGGCGTGAGTCTGTTGACTGGTTCAAAAAACACCTAAAAACCTACTTTTTTAGGATGGCTTACTCATAACATTTGATCAGTTCAAGTGTATACTCTGGATGATGACTGCATGCTCGCTGTGCTCGTATATGTGTGTGTTGTCTGTATGTGTTCTTGAATGTGTCTTGGGGTCCTCTTTTCTTTGTGTCCCAATGTCAATGGAAAGCACTTTGTAACCTGCGTTAAAGAAGGTGCTATATAAATAAAGTTTTACTTACTTACTTACAATTGGTGGAGGACCTGCTCTGCCTCCTGAGTCACAGCCGCCTTGAGCTTAAGATAAAAACAAAACAGTGCACAGTTGGAGCTCACTCTCCTGAGAACACAACCTGTATTGACACCAGTCGTTGATGACTAACCAACATGTCTCACTGATCTAAAGCAGTGTGAAGCACGCCTGAGTCTCAGCAGTTTGATTTGGGACTTTATTTGATACATCATTTTTATGTTTATGTGTAGCATTCAGGGAGTCTCTTTTATTTATCCACCTCATGACGTCCCTCTGATCCTCTGAGGAAACATGTATGCAGCTCCATAACTCACGTCGCGGCAGTTAAGTACAAACCCATTATCATCATTAAATATTAAACACAAGCCATAATCGTCATTCACACTGATGACCACGTACTGTATATCTGCGTACACGAGGAGGCACGTGAGACGTTCATGGACTGTGTTTGGTTATCTGTGATACAGGAAGAAACTGGCCAATAAAAGGAGATAAACAACAATCATTATCTCTCATCGAGGGAAACCATTACCCAGATATAAACCTGCCTCGCTGAAGCTCTATTGATCTCTGCTGCTGTAAATATCAAACACAAGCTTAACAAAATAACCAATATTGACCTGTGGAGAAATGATCACTTAATTCATGGCATGTGACATCGTCTCTCATGTGCTGCAGGAGAGGAATAATACTGAGTGTTCATCACGAGCTCAGCGTGTTCACACCACGCGTGTTGTGGAGTGTTTACTATGTTTGTTTGTCCAGGTGAAAACAACATTATTTAAACCCAGACGCCACCAAATAACATCAGTGATGGTTTTTCTCAACAGAAACAGTGGTTACATGTGAAAATGCAAACAACCCAAAAATACAAGACAGTGTTAACATGTGATGCCTGATGGCTGTGCTCAGAATGAACCAAACATCATCATATTTCATCAGCGTACTATTATCATTCACATGTGTGATGCTAACATAAAAACATGGGGTTATAGATGCTTCAGCCTAAAACATTTCTGGCCTCTCACCCAGTGTGTAACATGAACAGCTCATTTAACCCCTTAAAAACTGATCCGCAGGAGATCCGTTGTTTGCATGATTCTGTTTGATTAAATCCTAACCCTATACACTTCAATTGCTACGACTTCTACTTCTACGGCTGCTACAGCAATAACTCAGCATTTCTTATCTCAGCCTTTTCAGTTAATTCAACCTTTGACAGTCCAACAGTTAAGCTTCCACCTTTTCAGGCAATGTATTTCAGCTCCTAGCATCTTTAGGTGAAACAGTTCAGCTTCATATTCTGCACGTTTTAAATTGTAGCTTCCATTTTCTTCTCAGCAGTGTAGTTGATGCATTTGAGCTTCTTTCAGGTAATTCTTTATTTATTTATTTTTTTTACATATGTCTGCATTTTCAGTAGCGCATTTCAGCCGTCAGCATTCACATGCATTTTCTGCAGGAAATGCATTTTCTAGTTGGATCTAAAATAAGAAACGTAACAGCTAAAGCATTAATTTTTTAGCTGTAGAAAGTGAAGTCATGACCTTGAGTTGCCTTTCTAACCTGCCAACATGGTATTTTGCTGTAATTACGCCGGTATTTCCACATAATGACCAGGGGAGATTGCTGTGTCCATATCTTGTGTGTATATATATATATATATGTATATATGTATTAGCTGTAATAGATAGAGCATTTATTCTTTTTGCAGCAGAAAGTCAAGGCCTCTGTCTCCCCTGACATCATGTCATCACCTTCTATAACCTTACCGGGATGTTCTCACAAATTTTTCGTATGTTTTCTTACGAAAACTAATGCACCCAAATTCGCACAGATCCCACGTATTTTGAAAGGCTGCGTTCAACTTGATAAATGTGCTGACGGCAGTAAAATAGAAAGCAACACTTGTAAGGAGGCAGGTTGGGGGTGTGGATGGGTCACAAAAAAACAGATTTTCCCCTGGAGTCACGTGTTCAGATCCATGTGAACTTTGAGTGAACTTTGACTCAATTGAAAGTACGTCCTCCCCATGTTTCTCCTCCTAAACCTAAGCACAGTATCTTTACTTGCCTAAACCTAACCTCCATAACCTTACATTAATTATATATCTTGGGACACAATGTCATTCATCTGGTGCTCATTCGTAGGATATTATACAAACTGTTTTTTATATGAACTATTTGATGAGATTACGCTGTCACAGCTGATAAGGAAAAAAAGTACAAGTGTAAAGTATATGCAAAACACCTCCCCAAAAAAACCCTTTAAAGGAAAAAAAACAGTCAACAGTACCTTAGAAGATGGTTGCTAAAAAATGACACCATGAAGACTGATGTCAGCCTAAAAAACAAGTTATAATCTTAATCCCGCTGTTGTGAGTGCGATTTTGTAGGATAATGTCCAAACTCTTCTATGAGGATACGCTGATAGCATCATACATCCCAAAACAACAAAGTGTGTTTCATTGTCAACAGGACGATGGGTTGAAGGCTGCTTCCCACCATCTCATCACACAACAGTGAGATCTCAGAGCCTGTTTGCCAAAAAGTCAGTTGTCTTCTTGTACCTGCTCATTAATTAAAGTTTGTAGTCAGAAGTCTAGAGTCATGCTTTTTAGACAGCGCAGAACTGATGTGAAACAACAAAAAAACACCAGCCACTGCCACTGGTGAATGTCAACTTATTTGCAGATACAAGGAGAATATTGGCTGATAAACCAGTGCATCCCTCGGTCAGAGCTGAGAGAACAGATGAGGCTGAAAACTGTGGTGGCTGTTTACAACACACAGTTATGGTAACCAAAGAAAAGCATTTTTCTCTTCCAACAGTTTGGCTGACTTTAGGGTTTGTTTACAACCTGTGTGATCTGCGTCATGGCCCTGTTTATGGACTATGCAAACATGTTAATTATGCCATTTTCAGCCAACTACAGACAGTAAACGAAGCCAAAGTCCATCATGCCCAGCTACAGTGACTATTTCCACTCACTGCCAGAGTCTACAGCCCAGCAGGACACCAGGTCAACATTCTGACCAATCCACAGTCTCTGTCATCCATCTGATGCGTGTCACTGTTGTCCTCAAAGCTTTGTACCAATGTCAAACAGAAACAGTTGGGTTTGGAGCAGAGAAAACAAACTGAAGGTGCGATGACAGCAGATCGCAGACGGCTCTGTTATGTAACTGTTGCTCTGTATCACAGCGTTTTTCTGCCAGCTTTACTTCATTTGAATGAGCGACAGACAGTCAATGGGCAACAGATCCTGACACGTTGCTTTCTGTGTCTCACACTCGTGTCAGCGAAGAAATGAACTCCTCATATCATCTTACTTTTCCCTCTCCTCTCTTTATATCTGCTCCCTCGGCTCGCCGTCTATTTCTTAACACTTGTTGAATCCTTAAGACAGCAAGAGATTTACTGAATTTTTGATCACACACACACACACACACACACACACACACACACACACACACACACACGCACACACACACACGCTCCTCTGTCTCTGCCTCCTTCTCTCCCTCCCACAGGATGTATAATTCATTAGGCGTTAGTGGGGTTTGGCAGCCACTGGCTCTGTGCGAGTTCAGAGCTGCAATGTGACACGAATTTGGCAGCTGCCAGGAGAAATGTGTCCGAGCAGACTCCACAGGAAGACATGCTGTGTCCAGAGAGGGTGGAACAGAGGGAGCTTTGGTGTGTGCTGGCGCGGTGGATCAGACGTGTCATGGAAACCATCAATTAGCGCGTCTAACTAGCACCAATTCAGCCCATCACATCCAAAAGATTTTGGAGGGCAGTGGTGAGAGCAAACACCGTTTGAACCTTCAGGGCTCCTGTATAATGACTCTATTTAAGTTTGGAGGCACAGTGTGTTTGTCTGATAATATGATCCATGATGACTCGCTCCAGGTGAAGCCTCTTTTTGCCTGAGGGTCAGTTTCAGAGGCTGGTAGATATTCAGTCCTGAGCTCAGAGATGCTGCAGCAGGTGAAGCTGATTGTAATGAGGAAGGTGTGATGAACAGTAAGTTAGAGCAGTCTTCAAGCCTAAACTGAGATAACCATGGTGACATCATCAGGGTAGCTGCTGCTGGTGCATTTATGTCACCATCCTAAACCAGCTGACATGGTAATGCACATGCTCTAATTTCCATCTGAGCACTTTAAGGACTTTTTGTCAACATGGAAAATGAGGCCAACAGGAAGTGCCAAAAACTGCAGTTCAGTCAGGCCCACTTCAGTCAAAGAAAACGTTATTTCCATTTGCAGTATTATATTTGGTGGTGCGGCTCTGTTCTGGGGCCTCTCTGCCCTTCCATGTGCCTATTCAGAAAGCCTAGGGCGGACAGAGCACACCTCTCTGCCCTTCCACGCGCTTACATGGAAAGCCTAAGGCAGAGAGAGCAGACCTTCCTGCATTTCCACACGCCTATTCAGAAAGCCTAGGGCGGAGAGAGCAGCAGCAAAGATCCCCGGGGAACAGAGCAGCATCAGTGACAATGAAGAGCAGTTTAAATACCCTGAATGAGATTTGCTGATTGGTTGCATATCTCTCAGCTGACTCCCGTCATCAGTCAGCTGATCCATCAGTTGATTGGGCTGCTTGAGATCAGCTGATGCAGCTGGGGCGTGAGCTGAGCTTGACACCGTGTCCTGCCTGAACTAACGCTGCGCTCAGTTTCTTTCTAGTGTCCTGGGCTTCTCAGTCAGCTCCACACTGTCGTCCAGTGTGTTTCTTGTTTCATGTTACTCATTCATGTTTGATCTGCTTCCTGTTTTATTTTGTAGATTCTCTCCTCATGTGTCATGTCTGGTTTTACTTCCTGTCTTTGTGTGTTTTCCCGCCTGTTTTCTGTCACACCTGTCTCGTTAGTCCGTCCCTGTTCCCAGAGTCTTCCCTTCACACCTGTTCTGTATCAGTCTCGTGTGCTCCACCCTAGTGTTCCCCACCACGCCCTTGTTGTCAGCCAATCTCCATATAATCTCCTCTAGTTTTGGTTCTGCTTTCATTTGGACTTTCAGTTACCTGCTTGCTCTGGACATTGATTTTCTATTGGCTGCATTAAAGCTTGCTTTATGTTAAAACTTTAACCTGCCCGTTGGGTGCTTCCTGAACTGATTTATGACAGAAGATCAGGTGATACGATTGGAAGTTAATGACAAGCAAGTGAATGGATCTTGTGCTGAGATTGTTTTGTTGACCACTGCTTCCAGTGTCAAGAACTTTTCCCACTGTAAACTGAGTGACCCTTTAATGGAAACGAATGGGAAACCCAAAGACAGGACACAAGATGGGGATGATGCAAAAAGATTTAATGTCAAAAGGAATAAGAATGATTGAAGGTCCGGGGGTCTGTGGGAGGGAGCAGAGGAGACTGAGAGGAATCTGGCGTGGGCAGACAGTGAAGGAAGTGTGGTGTGCAGGTGAAGCTGGTTGACAGGTGAGTGGGTTGAACAAGGATCTGATCTGGCAGTGAGAGGTTGAAGAGAAGAGTAGGAATACTGTATGCTGATGAGCTGATGGCAGGCAGGTGAGTTTGGGACACCAGGGAGAGGGACCACGCCCAAGCCACCAGCACACAGGCAGACAGGAACACAGGAAGAGGAAACACTAGAACTGTTGTAATTCACTGGTTTAAGGACCCAAAATGCAGAACTCAGAGACAGAGTTGAAAGGACTGGTACAATTTATTGTAGAGAAAAATTAAACAGAACTTGACGGAGGAGCAGACAGAATACCGTGTTGGTAAACGGACGATCTGTCGAAGATTGAAGTGAAGAACCAGGGTTTATAAGCAGCAGGGGTCAGGTGTGGTGATGAGCCAGATTGATCTCAGGTGTGCTTGATATGTGGAGGGAAAACTCAGGTAGGAGGAGGGTGACCAGAGAGCCACGCCCTGGAGAACAAACACAGACAGAGGAAACAGACAAGAGACACAGGGAAGGGGACAACACTGGGCACAGGAGGGGAGAGAGGCAAACTGCCACATCCTAACAGTAACACAGCTGACTAGATCAATAATCATTTAAACTAATAATCCCTGATGATTCTAAATCTGTAAACGAGTATTTTGCGAGTAATCTCACACAGCAGCGAGTCAATCTGTGACCTCGATGAAGGCCTCACACACTATTTGCTTTATAGTTTCACACACCTGCTGTCTGACTGGTCTCTCTCAAGAACCTTTAGCTGCTTTAAAGGGAATAAATAGAAGAAGTGGGCAGTCAGTCTGAGCGGCGGCGTTCATCTTGGCGAGGCAGAATGCCACCTACAGAAACACACTAACAGAACATGAAAGATGAAGGATGTGCTGAACACGGTTTGAGTGGCAAGTGATGTCTGAGAGATGCAGGAACAATTAGTACAACAGATGGAAACAAAAAAGTGATAGTTAGTGATACGGTTTGTGATTACATAATGAGAAATACTACCTTTAATGTTCGGTGATGATCCATTCAGAACAGATGGAGCGTCTATCAGAGCGGCCCTCCGTCTCACTGACCACATGTGTTTCTCTGCTGCTGTTGTCAAGGCTCCAACAGCCGAGGAAAACTTTATTCTCAAGTTTCTCCCAACCTATTATGATGAGCGAATAGTAAGCCATGTGCAAACTGTCCCTCTATAGACCCCGAATCCATAAAAATATGCGTGCGTACGTTGGCAATAGAAGTGGCGTTTTGCCCCAGACATTAGCAAGCCTTAAACATTCAATTAAAACTGTTACCAGCATCAGAATGTCTGGTTGCTGCATATTCGTTTGTCAGAATTTATTTTCCAACTCAAGTTGTACAGAATTCAAACAGTACTGCACTGTACCATGATGTATTTATATACATATTACTGTATTCATTCCATAAGGGTGTTTGTCCATGAAATTATGTGAATGTTTGATGTTATTGATTATTTATGATGAATTTGCTTTGTTGGAGTTAACCTGACTGTGTGCACACTCACTTCTTTATTGCACCTGTGATAATTATATTTATAAATAGCCACTGCCTGGTGCATGTCATACTGCCGCGAAGAGTTTCTTAGTGCATCCGTGTCCAACACCGACATCCACTGACAAAGCTGCAGTATTTGACAAATTCAGTTGTGGCCAGCAGCGTCAGTAACAGCTGCTGCCCATTGCATATCATACCACCACAAAGAGCATCCTGGCGCGTCGGTGTCTGACGCTGACATCCGCTGGCAGAGTGGTTGTATTTCATGAGTTCAGTTGTGGCCAGCAGTGTTAGTAATATCAATCAATCAATCAATCAATTTTATTTATAAAGCTCAATATCACAAATCACAATTTGCCTCACAGGGCTTTACAGCATACGACATCCCTCTGTCCTTATGACCCTCACAGCTGATCAGGAAAAACTCCCCAAAAAACCCTTTAACGGGGAAAGAAAACGGTAGAAACCTCAGGAAGAGCAACTGAGGAGGGATCCCTCTTCCAGGACGGACAGACGTGCAATAGATGTCGTACAGAACAGATCAGCATAATAAATTAACAGTAATCCGTATAGCAGTCACCTGGTGTGTAATATACTGCTGCAAAGATTTTCTTGCTGCATCTGCCCATTGGGTATCGTAACACCACAAAACATTTCTCTGTACATTTGTACCTAATGCCGAACTTAAGGAACTGACAAAGAGGCGGTGCTTGATGAGTTTGGTTGTGGCCTGCAGCATTAGTAACAGCCGCTGCCCAATGCGTATCATACCGCCGTAAGGACAGTCCCACCATGTCTGATGCTGACATGCACTGACAAAGCAACGATATTTAACACATTCAGGTGTCGGGGGCAGTGTCACAAATAGCTGCTCCCTGGTGCGTATCATATTGGCACAAAAAATGTCTCTGTACCACAGTACCTTGAACCGAAACTGACGACCTGACAAAGCAGTGGTATTTGACAAATTCGATTGGGGAAGGCAACGCCAGAAGTAGCCACTGCCTGCTGCGTATCATATCGCCACAAAAGGTGCCTCTGTACATCAGTACATGACACCAAAACTGACGACCTGACAAAGTTGACGAGCTGGGAGTGAGAACGAGCTGCTGTATCATTTCTCTCAGCACCACTCAGCATCACGAGCTGCGTACAGTAAACGGACTGACGCTAACATCCTATTAATTTTCTCACAGGCTTCCTGGCAGGACCAGTTCAGTCTGACACAGTGCTCAGATAATCAGGGTTTAGTGGGGCGAGTTTATAGGCAGTCGTCCTCAGAGCACACTGTTCATCTCTTACTGGAAACTTTACTCTCTGTATTAAACTGTAGACAGATGTTTCATTTTCTGTTGACCTGCTGTGCATTGAATAAAAATCTCTCTTGCAATGATTTGGAATTAAATAATCAGAAATGTACCAACTGAGCACTGCGGCTTTGTTTCTTTCTTTTTTTATTAACTATAATTGGTAGCAAATTCCGCATTTCTGTCCCGGAAACGTCCTCAATAATTATTAAAACATCATTATAAAATTACAGACATTCAAGTCATACCAACTTGGAAGACTCTGAGCGGTTTAAACAAACAATCATGCTCCATTTGGACATTTCTCTTTGGCTGGAAACACTGATATTGTCGAGATGGTGCAGGTCTGAACGATTGTAATCAGAGCCGACATGAAAGAATTAGTCACACGGCCACATCGTAATCCAAATAGTCATTTATGTGGGCACACAGGCTACCACTCTCTGTCTCTCACACACACACACATGCGGACAGGTACATCTAGCTCCCATCTTATTGCATATGGATGTACACAGCCTGAGGTCCCACTGAAATACAGTATGCATGGTAAGCTTGTGTGCTTCTATGAATCATAATGAATATTTCATATTTGGCGTGCCTTGTCTGGAGAAGCAGATGGTACCTCTTCTTCCTGTCTCCTGTGCACCTGGATCCTGTTCACGTATTCGTGTTTAAGACTGTCTCGTCCCGCTCTCACTGTTTTCCTTTCTCCGTCTAAACCGTGGTGCGTTCTCGCTTTCCAGGAAATGTCTCATTAGTTCAGTTTGACAACACGAGATCAGCTGCTCCGTACTTCCACACACATTTTGTTTATTGTCAAACTGAAATGGGATCTGTGCTAAAATATGAACTTCATGCAGCAGCTTTGAGTCTTTGTAAACACCAGTGTCAAACCCAGCCGGCAACAAATACTGGGAAACATGCCAAAGCATTAGAGCCCAGTAAAAGGCTATAGAACGAAAGACTTCATTTTAAGCTTGTGCCTTTTAACCTTTCACCAAAGGTCAAAAGTAACAAATGATTGCAAAGCCTCCATTTGTGTTTGCATGCTCGGTGGATGTGGGATGGCTGTTAATGGAGATACATATATTCTTGTGCAGAGTCACCATTATCCATTTCACGGGCATCCCATTAGTCAGCCATGTGGTGAATCAAAACAAAAAGGGAAGAAGAAGAAGCAACCTGAATCTACAGAGAATCCCACAGCGCTAAAGCTTGACAGACGATCTCAGAGGAGCCAAGCCGCCCATCTCCCAGATGGCTCCATCTACAAGCAGTTAGGGGGGTGTACGCGACAAAATCCCTCAAAGCACTAATGAAGCTTCTTTCACTGCGAGAAAACCTTTTCAAAAGAGATGATTTTTAGGTCTGTGGGAGAGTTAACACAGTCAAATGTGCTTAAATGCTGTTGACTTGAAAATGAAAATACTGTTAAACCCTCTGATTCAATTGTTATTGACACTTGCTTTGATTTAATGTAATAACATATGACTACATGTGCTTTCATGACTGCTGAGTTTTTCTTTTTGTGAATAGTACAGCTGAAACATCAGTCGATTTACTGATTGGTCGAGCAACAGAAGATCAACTTTTAACTGTTTTGAAAAGCCGAACACTTTCTGGTTACATTTCCTGTTTTATTTCCCTATAAATCTTTGTTTTTGTGATTGTTTGTTGGAGAAAAACTATCACTTTACAGACATCACCTCTGACTCTGCAAACAGCTGGTCCTCCGTTCTTGAATTGGACGTCTCTTTGACTGGATGGTGAAAACATTCAATCACTGCCAGGTTAGGAAACATGTTAGCATGCTCCTTCCACCACCATCAAACCTCCAAAGGATCCTCCTTGGGTGTCTTGAACTCCATGTAGGCTGCCACCTCATCCTCGGGCTGCAGAGTTTCATGGCTGGAGTCCTCCACGTCGGTGACCAATGTGACCACGGGGTCAAAGGACTTGATAATAGTGATTTACATGTTGAGATGTTACACATATACTGCACAGCTTTGGTTTACTCTGAAAAATGAAAAATAGATTTTTGTTCTCACCTGCTGCCTCAACTCATTCTCACTGTGACCTCGTCACATGTCCACGTTTGGTCATGGACTTTCCACGTCCACATATGACGTCCAAGGTACCCTGGGTGTGTTGGTTGTTGACGTTCTGGGACGCCGTGTCAACTTCAGCCTGTTACATGCATTGTCTGTTTTCAAAATACACTTCTGTTTTCACAGGAAATGTACAGTTTGCATACAGTCTCTTTCAAAATAAAAGCACTACGTTGGTAGAAAACACCGCAAATTGATGTTTTTCTACCTTCAACAACAAACACGTGGTTAGCTTGAGGAAAAAAGAACAGGGTTTGGCTTTACAATCTCACGAGACGCAAACACCGCTCTCTCTGGTGAAAGTCAGTGTTTGTTGGACCCACCCATCACCACTCCCACCCACTGCATACAGACGCCACCAGGCACCATTAAACTATAACAGTAATCGGCCGCGTATCATGCCGACGTTAAAGGATGTCTTTTTCCATTGGTTTCTGACGCTGCAAGTCACTGCCCAAGCGCCAGTATTTGATGACTTCGGAGTGAGACCGGGCTCCCCGCTTTGGTCCCCAGCTGCAATGACACGCAGTTGCTTCCAGTGAACGTCACCTATGGAAGTGCAAACTAGCTTGACGCTGTGTAAATAATTCCCACAACCACTTCGTCCCCTACTCCCGTATTTGAAACCACTTCCAATCTGGAATCTTAATCTAACACAACGGGCGGTGAAAACTCAGTCCATCCATGCAGCACCTTTGGAGGGCTAATGAGAAAACAACTCAAATGTTTTGTGTTATTTGAAAAACTCTAGAAATGACTCCACTTGTTAGTGAAGTGAAAGCTTTGTGCTGTAATGTTCAACAGTCTCATTATCAGCCCATGTTGGACAAGGTGAAGGACATTGACACTGGGGCACTTAAGTCCAAACTCAATCTGTGGTGACGTCTGCGCGAGGGGCTGTTAATTAGAAAGAGGGGACGATAACATCTCCCTGTCTGTCTCTCTGTCTGTCTGTCTGTCTGTCACAGTGTTTGTCGCTCCATCCCACTCTGATCTGTTTTTTCTTTGGCTTTACTGTTTGTCAGAGGGAGCTGCTGCTACAACACACTAATGATCAAAGACCTGCTGTGACTCTTTGGAAACAGTCCCATCAGTGGCTTTACCCAAAATACCACAGCACAGTTCCCCTGAGTTGTGTCTGGTGGAGGAGATGAGTAGTTTTGTTTGTATCTACGATCAGGATGGAGTTGATATGAAACACATTTATGCCAATTCCAACACCTTTATGTTAACGAACCATCAACATGTGTAAGGTGAAAGGTGAAAGATGTGGTTGTTCATAAGAAACAGAGAAGTATGACATCACTGCCCTTCCCCTCAGCTCTACAGAGCTTTATAGCATACGGCCCTCAACTTTAAAGTTTTGGTTCACTCTCACTTCTTCAACCTGCCTCCAGCTACAGCAGGAAGATATAACTATAATAAACCAACTGCACACCACCTTCACCTTCGACCAGCAGAACAGACGGAGTTAGAGCTGCTGAACATGGTGACACATATGCATTACATTGACATTAACATTTGCTGTAAAGCTGCAAATTTGTGAGGATGTTATTAAAGACTGAACCAAACTTTGTGATCTCTTTAGTTTATTATTTTTTGAATTTATTGCTCTCAGCTCTCGACTGCTTTTTCAGCGTCAGAGGGAAACTTTTTTTTTTCAGAATTAAGGTGAGATAAAACCAAAGCCACCTGCTCAGCAGCAGCACAGAACACAGCTGGCAAGACAGAGTTATTGAGACAAAGTTTGCCAGACAAAGACAAAACTAGTGCGGCAAAGAAAAAGTGAGCAGGACAAACACAAAGTCAGCGGAACAAAGACAAAACTAGGGAGACAAAGGTAGCAAGACAAAGACAGAGTTAGCAGGACCAAGACACAGCCAGTGAGACAAAAATAAAGTTTGCAAGACAAAGACAAAGTTAGAAGGACAAAGACTAGGCTAGTGAGAGGAAAACAAGTTAGTGCGACAAATACAAAACTAGTGAGACAAAGAGCCAGTTGGCGGGACCAAGACTAGGCTACCAGGACAAAGCCAGCAAGACAACTTTAGCAACTAGCTGGTGAACATAGTCGAACATTTAGCAACTAATAAATGCAAATATTCTTCTTATAAGTCGGCAGAGACCAAAACAGAGCAAAAAACAGAGGTAAAATTTGATTTAATTTATCAGGTCAGGACCAAGTAACGTGACTCCATGGCCTTTTCCTTTTACAGGAACTTATCGACATCCATCCTCCAAGTGAAAAGTTTATACAGGCAATATCAGATTATCAAGGTTTTCTTCAATCTTCTGCATCTGTCTGTGTGAACTGTGCATTGTTGCACAATGTGTGAATCAATGCAACATTTCCAGAGCTATTATTTCCACGTGGCAGCAGTATCTTGTGACGAACGCTGCATCGCTTTATTTTCTACTAGAGGAAAAAAGCTCAGAAGTGATTTCTCCCCCTCGGTTACATCAACATCAGCGTCTCATCTTCTAATTAAGAGCAGTAGAAAGTGCGAGACTAGCAGCTTCCGGTGCATCCTGTGGGACAGACGCCCGAGCAGTCAAATTATGACGTTAGAGCCAACAGTTCAAACTGGTTTCCACACCACTTCTCATACTTGTAACCCCTATATAAATGGATGAATGGTTGCCTTCAATTACACAGCCCAGTCTATTCTATAGGAAGCTAAAAATCAAAGAGGCTGTTGTAGTACGACTCCAGTATGAGCCAGAGGTACTTGACTTAGGTAACAAACAAAGCTTTGACATTAAGCTACGGGTAAACACAGGCCCAATCTTTGCTTCCGAATAACTTCAGTGTCAACATTTTGAATTTTTAACTTTTACCCCGGAGCATCTCATGCTGGTGGTGTTCGGGTGGCGCCACTAATCATTAGTGTCTTTACTGCCGGAGCAAAAGCCCTCGGAAAGATTCAACACTGTGTGTGTTTGTAGATGTAAGTAACACACATCCTGCTCCGTAACAGGATCTTTAAAAAGTACTACACTTCCCCCGTCTTCCCACATCGCTTGTCCTCATCGCTGTCAGCGAGGACAGCAGCAACGCTTCTAATCTCTCAATCCCTGTCCTGTTTGGTTTGACGGACGCATCCACCATCGCCACATGTCAAAATATGAGCAGCCTTGAGACAAATCACAGCAGCATATGGTCGTGTTTCTGCTGCTGTGGGGGGGTCGGCGTGATGGAGCGGCACACATATAATGGGAGGTTATCACTTTGCTGCATTGTGGTATCTTGTGGAAATGTGGGTCCTTCCCCATGTTATTTTCCAACATCAAAAGTATCCACGGCTCTGAAAAAGACTTTTTAAGTTGAATAATCATCATGATAATGAAGTGTATTCTTAGCTGAAACCCTCTCCCTTTCACTCTGTCTTTATTTATGTATGCCTGCAGACCCTAACAGTGACGTGCCATTATGAAGTCTCTCTGGTCTTCATTAGAGTTTTTATTCACAACTTTCGTGACGGAGAGAAAGAGAAAAGGGAATACAGGAGAAGGACTCGGGAGAGGAAGAGACAGAGGTGGGGACATGGGAAGATGGCTGAGATGAGCCAAACATTAGAAATAAGACTTTCAATCTGTCGTTCTCCTGCACTGTAACTCACAGCCTGGGAGTGAAGGTAGAGCTGATTAACTGCGGGATAAACTGGGCCCATTTAATACAGAAAGACTGGAGCGTACGGTGGGTACATGTAATGAGGTGTAACGTCTAAATATACATAATATCAGCGGTGTGTAATTATAGCTGCAGGTTGAGCTGATAATCACAGAGAGATGGCCACAGTGTCAGCTGATGTAAAGATGTAGAGCAAAGAAAAAGAAGTTTCAGTAAGAAACTGTACTGTCGTCACCTTAACGAACAAAACACACACGCTTTGATCCCCTTTGTTTCCTGTTTCCTGTGTGTCAGTAACACATGGTTCTCCTGGAGACATAAAATGCACCAGAACAGCAGAGCTATTGGAAACCATTTGGATGTTGATGGATGTCTGTCTGTGAGCGGATGCTTGTCTGGGTGCTTTAAACATGATCGGTAGGAGAAGGATCAGAGAAACAACACGGCATTGTTAACCTCGTACATTTTTAATACGCATTGCTTCAATATTTGATGGGCCGAGAGGCTTCACAGATATTGTGGTGTCAGCTGACAGATGTTTCAAGTCTGGGGAAAATCTCCGAGCTAAAAAGTTTATGTCTCAATTTTAGAAAAGTGTCTGTTCATTTAGCGTGCTGGGCTTGTTTCTATCTCTGCGAGAGGAGAAAATAGAGACGAGAATGTTAAAAAAAAGAAAATTTTTACATGATTTTTTACATGATCCATTTTTCTTGTGGTGCTGCCCTGGTTTCTAACTAGGCTGCTTCTTTTAACCTGGATGAACTGATTATTTGGTGAACTGGAGGCAATGCATCAAGCTGGAAACATATTTCAATCAGGAGACACTTGTTTTTTTATAGAATTTAAAGAATATTTATTAACTTGTGGATAAGAATGAAAAATGTGGAAAGTCTTTGGCGATTAGACCCCATAGAGATGGTATGATTTAGATAAGGGTGATGAATCCAGAGTCCAGAGTGTTAAAGGTGGTGAAGATGGAGAGGAGCTGAAGATCTGGATGAGAAGAGGAATGAGCCTTTGTTGAGCTTGTCCTGGACTCTGGATACGATGGCTGGAGGTGAACGCGGTGGAGGAGGGTGCGAAGAGTCTGCCTAAAATGACAGCTGACAGCAACAGAGGAGAGAGCAGATTCAAAATTTTGCAGTGGCATCCTGATTGGCTGAGAGAGATCGTGGCAAAGTTTGACTGGATAACTAGAGAAAGGATGACCACAAAGAAAGTCTTCTTGATTGAATGTATGCTGAGCTGAAGTTAATGTTGCGAACGTGTTGGTAGGTGCATCTTATTTACACACTGAGCAGACACAAAACAACATAAACATTGATTTAAAATTTTGTTTTTGTGACCATCTGTCAAATATAAGTCTAATATTTACTTTACTTTCGGCTCTCCACTACATATCTGGTTAAATGCTCCAATATGTTCGCCTGCTAGTTGCTCATTTTTGTCTGCTTTTTGGTGCCTGGCAGATAGCATACAGTGACAACAGCATCTTGAAGCAAGGATAAAGTGAGACTGAACTAAAACAGTAATGTTGCTGGCTGTAAAAACACACACACTGGACCTTTAAATTTGCTCTAGAATTGAAATTTCATTCAGTTTTATCCCACACAAATCCATCTACGAGAGGCAACCCAACCCCCAGAGAAAGGTTGCCATTGTATGTCTCTGCAAACTACAAATACATGGCATTTGCATGTTATAATGTAGTTGATAAGTTAAAACTTTATGTTTAAACAGCACTGTGGTTAACGTGTGGTTAGGTTTCAGCACAAAAAACACTTCAGGAAAAAAAAATTTGGGGCTTAAAATGCCTGGTTTGGGGCACACAGTCCCAGCAGGAAGAGCAGCGATGACTTGGTAAAAAAAACAAAAAACATCCTTTTTGTGCCAAAAAACGCATTGACAAAACAGTGACAGGTTGCTGTAACGTGTTGCTTCAAAACACCCACGTTTTGTGCCTAAAAAAATGCTGGAAAAACAGCAACAGGTTGAAAAAAAATCCACTGCAATGGGCCACTACAAAATAGCCAGGTTTGGTGCTTAAAAAGCAGCTGGAAAAACAGTGTTGGGTTGCTTAAATTGCCTCTAGCCTATCACACCAGCCACCATTCCCTCCAAATCCATTTGACTATCAGCTCATACATAACACTTTAGAAATGTTCATACATATAAAATGTGCAAATGTAATGTATTCTCAGTTTGCAGACATGTCTGATACCAACATTTCCTCTGATGACTCGGGCTGACCGAGGACGTAGAGCGATTAATACCTAATAATCCTTCGATTCTGAATAAGTAACTGGAGGTGTGCCACTTAATCGATCGGTGATCTGTTATGCCAATAGCACCGTGTTTGCTGTACTCAATTGATATTGACTAAATCATTACCCCAGCAGGAGCAACAACGCGGCTGCAGCCTCTTATCTCACTATCAGATGACTTTTAAATGTTGTGCACACATCATCCAGCTCATTCAGCTGTTTGTCTGCGCTGTGACTTCCCCACGTGTTCCCTGTCAGTCATTAACGCCGCTGCTCCGTGCCTTCAGGACACACCAGGGATCCATTTCCATTTTCTCAAAGGGAGGAAAATAAAAGCTGCTTCAAAGGAGAGCAAAGTTCTCATTGTGACCAGACCCCCTTTATGAAGCCTTTATCATTTGTAACTAAAATCTGTTTAATTGACATTTATAGCTGCAGATTGGAGGATTGTTGCAGTTCCATGTGTTAGTTAGTCAGACATGAAGGATGGTTAAAACGATCCATGAAGCCTGTAATATAAAGATTAATTAGTTATTAATGAACATATTCTGGTCCAGATGTTTGCAGCTATTTCTCTTAAACCAAGTTCAGACCAAACATTCACAACAAGACGAGTTGAAACAGGTGACTACTGTCAACGCTCCATCAGGAAGTGACCGCCATGAGACGGCGTATCATCTCTAGTCAACAACTCTCTGTGCTTCTGATCCCTAACGTCGACAGGAAGTGACCACCATGAGACGGTGTATCATCTCTAGTCAACGACTCTCTGTGCTTCTCTCTGTGCTTCTGAGCTGTAACGTCGACAGGAAGTGACCACCATGAGACGGCGTATCATCTCTAAGTGTTATTGATTTCCTATGTATTGTTAAACCTTTACAAAGCGTGTCTCCTTATAAAGAGGTACCAAAAAAGTGCAGACTCACTGTGTGAAACATCAAGTTCTGGTTTAGTTTTTAGCTTGCATGTAGCGTGGCGATGTCTGTCGGCCCACTTTGGTTTAGACTGAAAGTATCTCAACAACCAGTGGATGGATCGCCGTGACTTATTTTGTCA
This sequence comes from Epinephelus moara, assembly GCF_006386435.1. NCBI lineage: Eukaryota > Metazoa > Chordata > Actinopteri > Perciformes > Serranidae > Epinephelus > Epinephelus moara. The sequence continues at coordinate 2,105,568 of NC_065527.1, forward strand.
ATTCGTGGTCGCCTGAGGACGAAGCTCTCTGATGTTGGGGATCTCCTGAGCTAAGAAATAACTTGACTAAAATGTGCCAGTCCTCAAATACTCAGTGCTTTTCTCTAAAGTCAATCAGAGCTTTAGAATAAAGAGCCAGGCATTTGCACCCCGACATGAAACAAGCTTTGAAGTGATTCACCACTGGGTCTTCTGCTGTCGTCAGAGCGAAAGAAATCCTTTTGTTCAAACAGAAAAATCTATGAATGAGTGGGAGATGAAGAACACAAGGAGGATGGAGATGCTGAAAAAATGGGAGAGTTGCAGGCAGAGAAAATCATGCCTGATATACAGTACAGTGCAAATGTTTGATTTATGTTCATGTAATGACCTGTGTGTGTGTGTGTGTGTGTGTGTGTGGTGTGTGTGTGTGCTAACCTTTTCTCACTGTAGCAACATGGGAAATCTGTTTTTTTGATATGTTCAGAGAAGTTCAGCTCCTCCCGGGTGTTTTCATTTGAGGCTCTCTTGTGAGAGACACACAGAAGAATGAATAAATAATAAGATTATCATATTGACAGCACAACACCTAGTTATGCTCGACTGCCTTCCAGGAGGTGTGTGTAACAAACAAGAGGAGTTAGGGGATGACAAATTGGCTGGTTAAACTATGAAAAACACAGACACATGGTGAAATTAAAGCACTCTCTGGAGAGACTGATAGCTTTTCTCGGGGCAAGACAAATGCCAAAAAAACAATAAATCAATAGATAAATATTCAAATTTAAAACACAGTGGTGGGTAGAGTACTGAAAAGCTATAGTCAAGTCAAAGTCCAATTACTCACATAAAAAATGACTAAAGTAAAAGTGAAAAAAACCTCAGCACTTCTTTTGATGAGCAGGTCTCCTGACCTTTCTCCATCTCCTCCTCTCTGCTCCTCATCCTTATCGTAGCATCAAAGATTAACGTTACACATGAAAATGAACATAGCTAACGTTAGCTAGCTAACTCATGTTTACCCCCAGTTTGTGCATTTCCCCCAGAAAGGTTGTTAGGCAAGTGTCAAGCATCGTTTTTAACCTTCTTTAACCCAGACAGATGCCCAAACACTCACTCACACTTTTATTACCAGCTGTTTGCACTATTGCAACTCCCTTTTCACCGGACTGCCCAAAGAGTGAATAAGAAAACTACAGTTAGTCCAGAATGCTGCAGCCAGTGTCAACTGAAACAAGAAAAAAGGGTCACAATACGCAACTGCTTAAGTCAGTACACCGGCTCCCTTTAAATGACCCGCCCCTTAATACATCAGAGAGTTTCTATCATTTTATGTTCCAGTCACTTCGCTGAGCTCCTTCACTGCTTTCACTGCCCCTGGATATTAGAATGACTAACGCTCTCTCGGTATATTTGAACGTAAATTAAAGACCTAGCTTATCTTACTATATAATGACGAAAACTCTGTGTGTGTCTGTTCCACGTTTTTCTCCTCTCTGACTTGGTCAATCCATGTGAAATTTGGCACAGTGGTAGAGGGTCATGGGAGGATGCCAATGAAGCAATATTACATCAATTGGCCAA
>NC_065527.1:2107641-2110759 GCF_006386435.1 Epinephelus moara
ACTAACTATCCCACTATTGGCAATGGTACTACTGTACTTTCAATAAAGCAATCGTACTATCAAATTCACAAACACTCTGTCTGAATACATTGCTCTTCTTAATGGGTTCAGTTGACTATTTAATCTGCAATTTCCTATGACCTGTATCCCAAACACACACCATGTGAAACTGTACGTGGGCAACTGTGCCCTCAGTGGGTATGGACTAGTCTTTTTAATCTGGCACTTTGGGCTGCATGTTTGTATGAAAGGTGCCACATAAATAAAGCTGAGTTGAGTTTTAACAGGGCCTGGAAAGTGTCTTTTTTATGGGGGCACACAACACTCAGATTTTAATGTTAACAGTGCAGCGACATTAAATTAAAATACATTTTTGAAGTGAAACAAAACAGCATTTGATCTCATATGGAATTTGATAAGATTTGGTGTGTATCCATGAGTGATTCAAGGAGGAGGACCAAACAAGATTTTACATAAGTATTTGTTGTAACGTTACAGTTGGGCCGTCCAGAAAGGTGCCCGACTAAAAATAACATCCCAGTATGTTTCATTTTCATCACAGTTCATTGTAGCATTAGCAGATTGTTTGTATTCACCCACTAGGCTACTGTAGAATAAAAACATCTTCAAGACATATTTTTAAAAATGGTTTGCAGCAGAGTTGCTCCTCACGTTTAGAGCTGACTCATAAAGAAATGGCAAATATAGTGAAGTAAAAATAGATTACTGGCTCAAAAATGTACTCAAGTTAAGAGTAGAAGAACAGTTTAAAAAAAGAATATGAAAAGTGCCTGTTCCTTCAAACACATACTTTTTTAACTCATGTGCTTTACTTGTAAGGCGTCACTGCAAATCCCTGTGAGGTGAAGGAACATAGATATTTTTCAGGAGCACACTGCTGGAGTATTTAAATGGGCCATTCTCCAGATCTTTTCTCTTATGCTTCAAATATACAGAGCTCTGAAACTGACAAAACTAATACAAATGCTCAAAGGATCCCCTCCTGCCCCCATGTTGAAACAAAGCCCACGCCCTGATCATCACTGGAGCGTAGGCTGTGTGAGGCAGGAGAGCAAATCAAGACAAACAGAGTGGTCAGAGACGTCATGTTGACATTTAAGGTGTGTGATTGATTCATGATGCCAGTTCATTCATTCCTAGAGAGGACACATCAGAGCAGCAAAACCCCCAGAGACATACGTCCTGTCTTTTGTTAGAATTTACTGTTGAACTTCATCGTCTCTCTCCTTCACTTCCTCTGTGGCTATTTATCTCTCTGTCAGCATTCACACGCATGACATGACTCAGATTTCTGGACAGGAGCGGGTTATGTCTGTGCAGGAGATGCGGTGATCCACAGTCACTCTCATTTTGCTGGGAGGATGCACGGGATGGATGGACGGGTAATTTGTGCCGGCGAACACGGCGCCCAGAACAGAGCAGAGGTCAATGAGCTCTTACATGGCTCCATCTTGCATCTGTCTGTTTGTATGGATATCATTCCACCGCCTGCTATAATGGCGTGGTCAGGTGTGTGTGTGCACGCACGAGTGTGTGTGTGCCTAATAAACGTCTCTGATGCATGATGACGAAGGAGAGTAGTGGTCAGCCTAGACTAAACCTGAGGTTACAAGGCCGCGGTGAGTCTACGATCCCATCACTGGTTTATGTTCCTCACATTATTCACATTCAATCACATTCTGCCTGACGGCGCAGCTATAGTGGGGCTGCCATGGCTCACTGCCATGAGGGAGGAGGGTAAAGATCTCACTCGCCTGTGGGAGAAAGTAATCAGAGGACATCAGGTAATGCAATGGCTATAAGTAACGCCATGTCCAACACAGTCATCCAAACTCATCTGTCCTGTCTTCCTTAAAGGGGTTCAACTAAAAACTATCATGCGGCTCTCCTGTCTCTCGGAGGAAAAGTATGACTCATCTGAATCTGCCTCGGAAAAAAAGTGGGCATCATATTTTTTAGTTACTCAGTTGCCTTCGTTGAGTTTCATTGTCAGTGGCGTATAAAACTGTGTGCTTGCTTATGTAAGTGCATTCTGGATGTTTGACGAAGTGTGTAAGGACACATTCACAATAATACGCTTTCATTTTAAAACAAAAATTATCTCAGTACACACAATTGTTTTAGCAGCGTTTCAGAAATCATCTCCGTCCATACTGACACACCGAGTTGACGATTGGCCGCCTGTAAATGTTGGGCCGTTGGTGAGTGTCTGTTGCCCTAAACGGCCCCTCGTCGGCCCCCTGTTGGCGCCAGTTGGCTTTTTTTGGCAGATTCAGTATATTGAATCTGCTCTGATCAGCAGTTCAGCTCAGGGCAGTTTGTTCACTGGCACAGTAAATATGCTCTGTTCTCATAACGTTGGATTGTGTTGTTAATGTGCTAACTGGCTAATTAGCATCAAGACGATCTTCTGGTTTCCCGTTTTGAATGATGAATACAGACTATCGCCGTCTGCTGGTACGGAGACCTATTTCTTCTCAAGCAGGCACTGAGCATACGTGCTGGTTGGCTGTCAGCTACAGTCCATGTTGGCTAAGACACAGCGATGTCAGCAGGAGACCTTCATCACTGCTAGTTCTCTAAAGTCAATTTGGTGTGTCGGGCCTTAAAGGGATAGTGCACCCAAAAATGAAAATTCAGCCATTATCTACTCACCCATATGCCGAGGGAGGCTCAGGTGAAGTTTCAGCCTCCATTAGGTGGAGTTGTGTTGCTACCTCCTCTCCCCTTGGATCTCCGCAAGGGATGTGAGGACTCTAAAATTTTCATTTTTGGGTGCACTATCCCTTTAAAACGCCTAAAGAAAGAATTTCATATGACTTTTTGGGCATGCATGTAAACAGGAAGTAGCTGCAGAAAATACTACAAAGGTGGAGAAGAGTGAGACCAGGGGTGTATTCCAGAAAGCAAGTTATGTGTTAACCCTGAGATGAGGGAAACTCTGAGTCAGTCACCATGGTAACAGACTCTGTGAACCTAACCTGCTCGCTGACAGGTTTTCTTCAATAAACCCTGAGTTTCTCTCTGTCTCCTCCCTCTTACACACTGTTTCATTTCCTCATTCATTCAGTCCGTGTCAAAGCTTGTATCGAAGCGC
>NC_065527.1:2111464-2119364 GCF_006386435.1 Epinephelus moara
TGGAGTCGGAGCTCCATTGATGATGGCTTTTTATTGTCGGCTTAACTCAGAGTGAACATACTCAGAGTTGACTGAACTAACTCAAATCAGCTGTTCTGGAACCGGTAACTCAGAGTTTCCCATCTCAGGGTAAATCAACTCAGAGTTCAGGGTTAGACTCAGAGTCTGTTGAACCTCCTACCTGGAATACCCCTCTGAGATTTCTTTGCTGGACTGACGACAAGGTGGAACTGTTACTGAGAGTCAGTGGTTCCCAGCTGGTGGATCAGGGTCCAAAAGTGGGTCCAGAGTTAATTCTGAATGGACCACAAGTGACTCGCAAACATGCCAAGTTTGTAGAAAACACACTTTATTTTGAAGTACAGTGACTTTCTGGCACAAAGCTTTTACTTTTAAATGCCGTTTCCTGCTGTAGAGTGAGTGAGACGACAAACTAGCCCAGTGACGTGACCAAACGCAAGTATGATGCTGAATTCATTAAACTGTGGACCTTGAACTAATGCCCAAGGATTAGTCTGGACCCCGTGGCTGGACCAGTTGGGAACCACTGCTAAGAAGTGACACATGAGTTTAAGGTGGTCAACAGAAAACAGGTTGGGAGTCGTTACAAAGCAAATACAGCAACATATTAGAGCAGACCTGGGAGCATTATCCATCGCCAGAAGAAGCCACAGCAATGGAGAAGAAGTACACACACAAGAAGGGTGAAATCACAAACGCTATGTCGTCCTAACTATAATGTTTTGACTTCACACATCGGGACTAATAAGAGCCGATTGGTAAGTGAACATGGGTGTCTGCGTCATCATTTCTACCTGTCCAGAAAACACAACCCCAGAGTTTTCAAACTTAAGTGGAGTCAGCAGTGTTTTCAAAAGTCTCCGTTTTAGGTGTTCCAAAATACCGGAGTTGTGTGGATGCTCGGACTAAACGTAACAATAGTTCTGCATCTTTAAACGAAAACGTATTAGTGTGGATGTGAATCTCTCGGCCTGTGGGTGAGACTAAGAGATAGTCTTAAGAGTGTAACGATACATCACTTTGGATTTATAAACTGATTCAGTGCTCAATGATCCAATCTTATCAATGCAAAGTGAAAACATTGATATATATCGTCATCTTAAAGCTATGCCTTCATTTTAAAATTCTCATGTCACGTCTGTGTCACAGTCTCCATGGACACCTCCTCCCTAAACATTCAAACAGTGCTAGCAGTCCAGCACCAGGTGGCTACCTAACAGTGGGTGCTCCTTTCTGCAGCTGATACAAAAGAGGAACCATCGTTATTTAAAAGACTATCAGACAGAACATGGTTGTAAAGGGTGAGGTGGATATGATGTAGAATATGATGGTGAACGTACAGTAAATAAGGTTATGTCTTGGCATGCAGCAGCAGCAACGGTGCATAAACAACATAAGGATGATTTTAACACCTTATCTTTAGCAGAGCTGAATCTGTCTGTGCGCTTCTGTCAGCAGCTCTGATCACAGTCAGACAACCAGCGTGAAAGAGGCAACAGAAAAGTAACATGACACTACACACACATTATCTGACACTACACACACATCGCATGACACTACACACACATTATCTGACACTACACACACTACGACACGGAGGGTGTAAAAGAAATCTTTTTGCTGAAGACACTCAGGTCTTTACTGGAGCTTCAAAAGACATTTGCACCTTTTCTGCATCTGCACCTTTTCTCGCTGCATCCTAAAAAGAAATGTAAATAAATCCATCACACTATGATGTCATACTGTGACCTGAGTAGAAAAACCTGTTCGACAAAAAACTGGAAGGTTAGAAACTGGTATGTTTTTGCTCACAGGGATAACTTTACATATGTTTACCTCGTTATCTGAAACTTATCTGGCATCATTTGATATGAATATCCTTCGTTATAACCCTTTATATAAGACACAAAATATACTATCACACAGAAAAAGCAGACACTTTATTTGAAATACTCAAATAAAAACGAAGGGAATTCAGTAACAATATGACACAGAGTTCCAGCTGATATAAGAAGAGAGGAGATGATGAAATGAAATACTTCCAGGGCATGAATTGTTTCACAACATCCAATAAGAGAAATGTTGCGTTCAGTATTTTCACTTTGCACATCTTGTTATTGACATTGTGTTATATGATTTTTCTGGGTTTAAGAGGCTCGTTATCTCACGCTGCTTCTCTCGCCTTCTCCGTGGTGAGACAGAGTGCAAACATGTCTCTGATGTGAGTTTGAGTCAATACGCTTGAAAAGTCTGTGAAGACTGTGAAATACAAGACAAAATCAATGTCTGTCTCTCTTTCTGTTTCCTCTCCTCTGCTGCTGCCACACATCTGCCGCCGCCGCCGCCTCCTCCTCCTCCTCCTCCTCCTCCTCCCTGACACCTCCTCAACTCTGAGGAATGACTCTCCTCAGGACCAGGATGGAATTGGATATGAAGGCGCCTCGGGGGGACCGCGTTCTTCTGGAGTTTCATCTACGTCACGCCCTACATCATCACCCTCAGTGTCAAGACTACGTCAGCTGCTCGCTCTGCTCTGCAGAGAGGGATCGGTCAAGTCCGCCCACGCCTGGCTGTCTCAGTACCGTCAGGATCCTGTGTCGTACGTTCTGACCTGCTCAGAGGGAAATCTTAGTCCAGAGGAAGGAAGGTGCATAGATACGATCAAACACACCTGAGGCAGGAGTTCAGCTGTCTGCAGCTCAGAACACACAACTGATGATGACTAATGATGGCGTCCCAAAAAAACTTATTTTTATTTGGGGAACAAAAGGATTCTCAGATGCTTTGTATGTTTCATATTAAACAAGGAATTTTGAAATTGCAGAGAATGTTGAAAATATATACATGAACAAATGAGAAGTAAGAAATGATTAAAACTCAATTAGGGATTCCCAACATTGGAATTTTTTACCAATATGCCGATATGTAGGCACATCTCAGGGCCCTTACACACCAAGCTGACGGTCAGCAGTTGGTCAGTGTTGGTGAGCGTCTGTTTTCCTCGTTGGTGCTGTGTATCTTGCACTGTTGACCCTCTCCTGCCCCCATCAGCTTATTTTTGTGCGATCCAGTATGTTGAATCTTTGACGACAATGGCAGAGCCCATTGGGGAATGAAATTACTCAGACTGGCAGTTCAACTGAACGCAGAAGAAAAGAAACAGAAGTGAGGAAAGTAAACAAAAAGCTGCAAATATGGACTTGGTGTGCAAAGGCCTTTATTAATAAATTGCTATGATGATTTAATAATAGGCCCAAGTTACTGTGCAACACATCCTCACTGTGACCTCGTCACATGTCCACGTTTGGTCATGGACTTTCCACGTCCACATATGACATCCAAGGTACCCTGGGTGTGTTGGTTGTTGACGTTCTGGGACGCCGTGTCAACTTCAGCCTGTTACATGCATTGTCTGTTTTCAAAATACACTTCTGTTTTCACAGGAAATGTACAGTTTGCATACAGTCTCTTTCAAAATAAAAGCACTATGTCGGTACAACACTGCAAATTTACGTTTTTCTGGGGGAGGGGTTAGGTTTAGGACAAAAGAACAGGGTTTGGCTTTAGAATCTAACGGGACACGAATACAGCTCTTTCGGGTGAAGGTCAGTGTTTGTTGGACCCATCCACCACCCCTCCTGCCCGCCATAGTCGAACTTTTGCTGCCTTAACTTTCGTCCTTGTCTTGCCGTGTTCCTCCCTGACGCCACCAGGTACCGTTACACCATAACAGCAACCAGCCACGTATCATGCCGATGTTAAAGGACGTTAGTTTCTGATGCTACAAGTCACTGCCCAAGCATCAGATTTTGATGAGTTCGGAGTTAGACCAGGCTCTATTGTGAAAATAAGCACAATAAAATTATAGTTCATTATAATGAATAATCATATTGAATATTTTGGGGCTCCACAGCGTCTCTGCCTTCTGACGTCTTCTGCTCATTGACAACAAATACACAAGAGTAAAACTATGAACACGTAATCCGGCTCTGTGATGACTAAAGGTGACTGATTCTCTCGGATGACTCTGGCAAAGCAGCCGAGTTAGTGCCGCCACCGAAGTGAAACAATCTGGATCTCTGTGCTCTGTTTTGCCTTCTCAGTCTGCTACAGCTAATTGGCTCCTCTGAGAGCCACGTATAGCCACTCACACACTCACACTCACACACACACACACACACACACACACACATCAACACAAACACACACCAGCCCAGGACCTCCCAGCCATCTGCCGGGGGCTCGCACATACAGGTGCCTCTCTGCTCCTGCTTCCCCAGCGCACTGCTCAGGGGGCTGTCTGAGGTCCCAGCAGCCTGCTGTTGTGTTTGATCACAGACGCCGTGTCGTGTCTTGTCATTGTAATTTTGCAAACCTGGAGTTCATCACGACTCATCTACGTCCAGACAGCGACTTCTCTCACTGCCTCCGGCCTCCTCACTGCTACCTGACTCCTGATGGATCTCAGCCACACACAGCTGACGTCCTGATCCAGTCCTCCTCACGATCTGTGTGACACCTTTCACTGATACACTGCACCACAGATACACTGATACACCAGCTCACAGTGTTTGTGTCAGTGGTCAGTGGGAATCTGAAGCGAGACTCTGCTGACATCAAGTTGTGGAGGCAGGGAACTACAGCCCAGTCTGATTCTGATGATTCTGAGGGAAGCTGGTCTCTGGCAGTGGTGGGGTGAGGGGTCAGCTGCACCTTCGAGTCCTAGTTAAAGTTTCCTCAAAAATAAAACCAGTTGCACAAAACACCCTGAAGTCTTCTTCTCCTTGAGGTTTTCACTTAAGTATTTATGGTTTAATCTTTGTCTTGGTCTTATACTTAAGGAATCCTGAGACTAACCCCCTTCACTAAACTAAAGCAACGCTGCTGCCTGGATGTCACTCATCACTGGCCGGCCTGTCACTGTGTCGATGTCCATGACTACTACATCATCCATTATGGGAGCACTACGCATGTTCCCACAGCACACATATAAACATGTCCCAAACATGTTGGAAACACACACACACACACACACACACATATACACCAGCCTGGACAACAGTGAGGATCAGATAAAAATCAGATTGGTCCTGTATTGTGATATTCCCACTCGCCTGTCCTCAGGGCACGTAACAAGAAAGAAGAGAAGTCGTACTTTCTTAGTAATTTTGGTGTTGTTGGGGAACAGAACTTTCTGGCGCTGCTCACGCTGGTTCTTAAATGGTGACGCAACTTATAAGGTAAGAAATAACGTCCTGTGCACCCGCATGGCATTCTTTTGTAACCTGTTTTTTTTAGGACCCTAATGGTGTCTAGTTGAAAATTTTTCTTATTGCAAAGGTCAACTCATGTTGCGTCATCTACGACGCCTCACGTCGCCCTGTGTCAGTTGCATTTGAACACACTACACAGACTACATCCGACGGCCAAGTAGCACGTACGTTCTGCACCTGCGTGAGAGAGAACGGAGTGAGAGAGTGGTACATCCTGTCAGCCGAGGGGTTTCCTATCTGTGCAGCCGAGCACCTCCACGGACTATTACATCCAGACGGTCCTGGTGTTTCCTCCGCAGGCTCCACTTCACTCAGCTGCCCGATAAACCTGCTGCTTCTTCCCACTTTAACCTGAATAACAAACCAGGGCTCGGTGCTCCGGTTGGATCCAAACGGAGAGCCGGGGCTAGCTCAGAGACTAGCGGAGGCTAACTGGCTGTGCTTCCCTCCGGTCATGCTGCGGCTAACGCTCCGCTAGCCGCTCCCAGCTAGCTCCGGTTTGTTATTCAGGTTAAAGTGTGAAGAAGCAGCGGGTCTGTGGGGCAGCTGAGTGAAGTGGAGCCTGAGGAGGAAGCACCGGTTAGCCCCGGTGTCACTACAGGCAGATTCACTCGCTACAGGGGCGAGGAAATAAAACCTGAACAGCCAATCAGAGTGATCTCTCTCACCGACAAGCTCCGCTGCCGATTCAACATGCTCAATCAGCCGAAAAGCCGCCGACGTCAAAGTGCCGACGGTGCGGGACACACCACAAAACTAGGGTGACAGATGCTCACCGATGGCCCGACTTTGGTCGACGGCCGACCGTCGGCTTGATGTGTCAGGGCCTTAATTTTCTTTGGTATTTTCTGTGATATACAGACATGCAGTGATGACTGCTGGGTAATATGTATGTTGATGTTCTCCAGTGTCAAGTCTCTGATCATGTGATGAGATGATATGTGCACAATAGCGTGTATTAGGGCCCGTCATAACAGCGTGCACTGGGGCCTGTCACAACTACCTCACGCCACTGATCAGAGGAACATGATTTTTTCAACCAGCTATCAATTTTTTATTTTAAATAGCTTTATTGGCGTGAACAATGACATGTTATTGCCAAAGCATTTAGAAAAAAATGAGTAAATACATAAATAAATACAAGTAAAAATTAAAAGAAATCATATTTTGCATGTTACACACATTGATGCATTGATGCAACATATTGATGTTCTCTATCATACTGCTGCAGTCCATTGTTGATTACTATACAACGTTATATAGCACACTGCTTTTTTTATTGATTGATATATTTTTAAATGAATACATATCAGCTGTTGGTCCCTGAGGCTGCAGCAGGCAGATTCATATTGAGCTGCCAAAGAGCTGTCGTACTTTCACCCAGGAGAACTGACCGTTTCTGGTGTGAGGTTAATGTCAGGAAGTTTGGGATGAAAATCTCTGACTGAGGAGAACGTGTCACAGCTGAGGAGGAAGAGCATTTCTGTTTCCACCTCTCCTGTCAAGCAGTGACTACGAAGACGCTCCTCTCCTGTGTACATTAGTCCTATCTGTGCTTTGTAAAGCTTTGTTGTCTTTGTTCTCAGCTGTTGTGTCTGTTTATGTGTCAATACATTTAGAGCGATGCAAAGAAAACAAACCAAAACCCAGTTTCTTGTATGTGTGCAGGTACTGTCTTTTAGCTGACCTCTGACCTCTCTGACAGCGGCCAAGAGGAATCTTTTTTTTTCTCCATCTCCACTAGAGGGGGATGACAGCCCAATGATGCACTTGTCCATGTGCACAGTATAAACATCAGATTCAGATCAGATTATTGTCATTTTTATGGGGAAACATAAAAACAAAACACCGGTTCACATCTAAAACTGGCCGAGTTCACAGTGCAGTTTTTGCCCAGTGGCATTTAGGGGGCCTTGTTATATTTATTATGAAGGTTTTTTTAATCAGTGTGTTTTTGCTGTTTTTTCACTTTCCATTGACACAAAGTGTCTCAGTGAATGTGACAAGAGGGGAGTCCACACAAAAGATTCACTTAAAACAAGCAGAATTTATTAAATTAAAATTAACTTAAGTAATCAATGGAGCGTGTAGGTCAGCAAAGTCAGTTATGAAAGCCATGCATGGCTGTGTGTCAGGTGTGCTGTGCAGGTGTTGAAGGTGCAACCCAAAACCAATGATGCTCAGTGGATGTCAGCTGAAGGAAGGGAGAGAAAGAATGAACAGAGGAGGCAGCTTTTATACCCTGGAAGCCCAGGTGAGCCTGATCAAGGCAACGACCCTCCATGTCAGCCAGCTGCCTGATGACTGGCTGGAACATTGTCCAAGACACACCATGCCAAAATATCCCAACAGATTAATTTAGTAATGCAACCTGCAAGATTTGGAAATATCTTTCTGAGAACACAATTTAACCTGAAGAACGTAAGTATCTTACTATATAATGATGAAAACTCTGTGTGTGTGTGTGTGTGTGTGTGTGTGTGAGTGTGTGTGTATGTGTGTGTGTGTGTCTGTTCCACGTTTTTCTCCTCACTGACTTGGTCAATCCATGTGAAATTTGGCACAGTGGTAGAGGGTCATGGGAGGATGTGAATGAAGCAATATTA
>NC_065527.1:2119625-2121943 GCF_006386435.1 Epinephelus moara
TTATCTAGGCCTAACCGCCATATGGATTTTTACTAAACTTGGTAGATATGTAGAACAGGACGCCTCAAGGTGACTGGAGAAATTTAACTCTAATTGGCAACTGGGTGGCGCTATAACAACAGAAAATTTTTGCTGCTACAAGCACTTTGTCAACAACCAACACCACCACCAGCACTTTATCTATGCACATTCCTGCCTTGCACTTTATATCAGGAGCTGCTACTTGGACTGCCTTTTAGTGTTTTTTTTGTAAGTTGTTCCTCCCTGCACTGTAACAACTTGGTTATTTTAAATGTGGAAATTGTATATCTGTATTGTCTCTCTTCTCTTCTCTTCTGTTCATCTGTATTTTAGGTTTCTTTGTTTTTTAGATTGTGGTCTGTGTATATTGTAAATTATATGTTGGACTACAGATGGAAATTAGCAGTTATTGCTAAATCTGGTGCAACCATCTCCTCATCTCTTGTCAATAATTAATGCTATTGCACACTGTCCCTTGATAAACTAAATAAACAAAACTAAACTAAATGCTTCAAAATGGCTAAAATGCGACCGATCGCTGTGGCTCCCCCTGTGGACCAATGTTGGTGTTGTTTTCTAATGTTTGGTATGACTAAGTCATGGTATGGTATGCTGTACATAATCACGGAAACTGTCAGTGTGTCATTCTGTCAGTCAGTCATTCTGTCTGTCTCACTGACGTGGTCAATCTATGTGAAACTGCACATAGGCATTGAGGATTGGCATAGGTAGAAGGTGACAAAGCTACCAATGGCTATGGACTAGTTTATATTTAATGTGAACACTTTATGGCTGTCACTGCACAGCATGTTTTACTTTTTACTTCTTTATCTCTGCTCAATATTGTAGACTGTCACATAAATGAATGTTTGGTATTTATGACCTCCCAACACACATGGGGAATGTGGTTGATCACTGACTCACAGCCACTCCTTCTCCAGAGGGCTTCTCTTTGTTACAAAACTGTCTGCCTGATGACGGTCTAGTTACTTAAACAGGGTCCTTTTACAAGTCATCAAATCTATACACGGTGTTACAGCTATGTATATGTTCTGTGCTGCTGTCCCTTTTCCCTCCACTGTAGATCTGCCCAGGTGTGCTGCATTACCTAATGAGGTGTATCACACCTGGCATGGAGGAGGTGGTTCAGAGGAGAGAGGCTCTGGTGTGGAGACTGCTGGTCCTGCTGCCTCTCAGCGAGGGATTTGTGTTGTCTTGTTCGCTTGTTTTCAATCTAATAAATCTCATGGATTTGAGTGTTTTAAAGGTGTTCATGTGATTATTTTGGGTGAGTTTTCTTTATAGCTGCTGATGTGTCTGTTTGTTTTTCTGACACTTAACGTGCAGGTATGTCACAGTATATAATCATTCTTATTCTATGTTTTCTTTATGTTTATTTGGGATGGAGCCTCTTTTTCTTGTTACTACATGTGTGAGTTACTCACAGTACATATTTAACTCATTTTCATTTGAAATTTCTTTCAATATGTTTCTTCATAGTGGGGTTAAACGCCATACAAAACTTTTTAAATTGCACTCCTGTTCCCAGTGCACTTTACACCCTGATGAAGACCCCATGAATCAATAAAGGATTGTAAACTACAGTCTGTGTCTCAGATGCATTTTCAGACAGCCTGCCTGTACTACAGACTTTCACACTGAGTGAGCCGGCCACTCATTGTTTTTTATCTTTATGTGACTGTTGTTAATCATTTCAAGATATTACTACAAGCAGCAGTAACGAAGCATAAGTGGCTTCACCTCATAATACAGGTAGCACTCTCTTCCTTCCCCCAGTGAAACCAGTGACTGTCCGAACCAGTTTGAGCCTCAGTCTCAATATAACACAGGGTGTGTTTGTCTTCCTGCCTCGAGCAGCTGTAGCAATTATCTGTGTCAATCATGTAAACCAACGCTGCAGGGGAAAAAACCTAAAAAGGCACTGATTAGCTTGCAGTATTCAAACACTTCCTAACCATAACCCTGAACCTCTAACCAAGGGGACCGCAACCTTCACTATCAAGAGATCCATTTCCAGTCTGCTGCAAAACACATTTTAACCTCATAATAAAGGTAACACAGCCTTTTAAGCTGAATGTAGCCTCTCAACACAACTAATATATCTACATGAGCATTTATTAAAGGGATAGTGCACCCAAAAATGAAAATTCAGCCATTATCTACTCACCCATATGCCGAGGGAGGCTCAGGTGAAGTTTTAGAGTCCTCACATCACTTGCAGAGATCCAAGGGGAGAGGAGGTAGCAACACAACTCCACCTAATGGAGGCTGACGGC
>NC_065527.1:2121983-2122147 GCF_006386435.1 Epinephelus moara
ACTTGCAGAGATCCAAGGGGAGAGGAGGTAGCAACACAACTCCACCTAATGGAGGCTGACGGCGCCCCAGATTCAAACGTCCAAAAACACATAATTGAAACCACAAAATATCTCCATACTGCTCGTCCGTAGTGATCCAAGTGTCCTGAAGCCCCGACATAAAA
>NC_065527.1:2123734-2134307 GCF_006386435.1 Epinephelus moara
TTCATTTTAACCCACACCATGATCTTTTCCTGACCCTAATCAAGTGGTTTTTGTGCCTAAACCTAACCAGACCTTAACCACAGGGCATCATGATGATTTCGGAACGGACTTCGGAACAATGAGTTTAATATGGTCGGAACAATGGGATGTCGAACCAATGGGCAGTTCCCAGAGGAAAGAGGCGCCAGGCCACAGACGTATGACGCACATTTTAGTTGACGAAATGCTAAAATCGGTGTAGAGGCCACGCATTTTTATAGCTGAGGAGTGTAAGAATCACTTTAGACCTATAACAATAAATTAAATGAAAAAAAAACAAAACACACTTATTCATTTCCGTATCATTTCCTTTTCAAAGCCACAGGTTGCCTTCCCCTGACCTAAACCCTTAACCTCTTCCCCTTAACCCTGAACCCTTGGCCAATAAAGCTGATTCAGATTCTTGAGTGAGACACAACAATAAATCATTTTTAGTATTTGTGCAGAGCAAAGAAAGAGTCACACATTTTGAAGTCAAAAAACTTTATTTAAGTGTAAACAAAACAAAACAAAAAAAAACTGCATAGGAAATGTTTAAAGTCCACAGAGTACAGAGCGAGCAGCAGGTGGCCAAAATATTATAGTCTCCTCTGCCTTATTTAGACTGAAGACCTGACATCTGCACTTAAACTCAGCACGATGTGCGAGTGTGTGTTAAGAGGGAGGGAAGGTGTGCTGGCCAACGCACACACACTAACACACACAAGGTTCGACTGATTAACACACACACACACACAAGCGCCTGGACGAGGAAGCGCCAGCAGCAACCATCTAAACTCAGCTGGCCACGCCGGCTCGCCCTGCCTCTTGGACTGTTACGAGGATACATTCAGTGGATTTCTGCTTACACAACACGGATGCAGCGCACAAACACAATATCCACTCTGCACACAAGCAGCCGCTGGGAGAACAGGACACAACGCAAACAAGCGTTTGGACAAGACGAGCTGGCTCTTAATCCCCGGGCCAAACATCTCCCTGAAGTCTGGGGACACCGATGTAAACGCGGTGCTGCACGTTCCACCACAGCCACATGATTACACCTCACACCTGAAGCAGAGCTGCTGTGGAACATTTTGGCAGCAAATGTTTTCAGTGTCGTGTCTCCTGTCAGCAGCTGCGTGGAGCGAGCGAACATCAACAAGACCCCATTTAACCCTTTTCTTCACAAAATACATTCTAAAAGGGCCAATGAGCATCGAGTGGTGTGAAGTATTTGTACTTTTGTAAAGGAAAACAAAAATTGGCCAAAAAATAAAATAAAAAGAAAGAACCAAAACCCAAAGATTAATCAGGGGAAACTAATCGAAAGCCTTATTGTTTCAGATTAAGAAATAATTTGTTTTATAATATGTAAATGGGCACACAAAAGAATCAGACTAGTACTGAGAGGTCATAACAGGGGAGAGGTCACTACATCATCACTATGGGACACGTTTCAATGAGACGCCAGCAGGGCAGGGCTGCTGAGAACTACCTGAGTTTTATTTTTTTCCTTTCTAAATTTTCCAACCTTTTTTTTTTTTTTTTGTCTTTCTGTCTTTAGAGTATACAATCATTAAAGGAGGTCTACGACCTTGCACACGTCACCTGGTGCAGCTTTTTCTTTCTTAAAGCCGTGAGAGGCCAGCAATAAAATGGTGGACAAAAAAACCACAGGGGCCCAATTAAAAAAACAGAAGAAAAAAAAAGAAAAAAAAAACACCTAACAGGAGTGCAGTCAACCAATCACGTGCTCAGCAGCCGTCACCGCACTTCCTGGATTCTTACAAAGACGAGGAAGGGTGCTGCTTGCTGGTTTGTGCTGGAGAAACCTAGCTGCTTCTCACAGGGCAGTGAGAGAGTTCCCATTACTAGGTCAAACACAAAATGGCCGCCTTGTGGATTCATCATTGTTGGGAAGGTAAACCTATGCTCAGCAGGAAGTGTCTCCAGCTTCCTAAAGTTACAGAGTGTGAAAGGACAGAAGGTAATATGACTAATCATATTCTGCATACTAGAGGGGGTTAAAGGAAAATGAAGCACTAATGGCAGAGGGCCGTACTCGTCCGAAAACTGCCTCGGCTATCGCTCACAAGTCGAGGCGTGGCTGGCTGAACAGGTTGTGCTCTGCAGCGCCTCTTAAGAACAGGAAATACAATCGCAAAGGTCAAAAAGGTTAATCCCATCCAACGCAATCCTAACGCACACATACACATCTTTGGGTATATATATTGGTAAAACCATCCCAATAGTGAGCTACCCACCCCGTCTGAGTTCATCAACACCTATCTGAGAGACGTCAATATAATACAAGGACTTTTTAAAGCATGCAACAAAATGAAAAACAAAATCAAAGGTTTAAAATACACTTTCCTCTTTAAGAGTGAAGACCTAATGATCTTAAAGATAGAATTCTGCTATTTTAATAATGAAATAAAAAACCAAACGGATGCAACATGAATGAACATTTCACAGAGTAATACTGCAAAGCAAAAGACAATCGTACTGGTGAAACTAGGTGCTGAGTTCAAAGCAGCTGGGTCTGTGGAATCAAACTGGCTCGCCGTCAATGTGCTAATCGCTCTTCACTTCAACTTCAATAATAAACCAGCCTGTTGCCATGCATGACGCATCTGATGTGTTTGTTTAAAGTGAGTTTAGACTCAAGGTCCTCTACAACCAACATCAGCCTTCTTAAAATCCACGCTGACGTGTTGGTTAGACTGAGGTTATTCTTGTGCATTAAAAGGCGGATTTGTGAAGTTCTTTAACTCTTTAAAAGAGGCCACCTCCTCTTCCCCTTTAACTATTGCGCACAGTAGCGAAGTACAAGTGGAATCTGCGTGTTCATCATCATTATGAGGTAAAGATAAATTGGGCCCAGCCCTGTTAAGTGCATCCAATCAGAGAGGGGATTTATCCTCAGGTGCTCCGATTCAACATCTATGATATAATGGTCCAGTGACATTTGTCGTCTGCAACAGCGTGGTCCCGGTGCCAACCCTGTTTGGCACAGAACTCTCACAGATCATTTTGGCACAATGCTTTCATCTGAAATATTTGGTTTCTTGGTGAGAAAAGGCAAAGTTAACCAGGCATTTTTTTTTTTTTTTACAGTAGATTCAACAAACCAAAAGCTGCTCAGGGCTGCGAGATGGAACGATGACCATTAACACAAACTTTCTTTGAACTCGAGATGGTACCATGATCTTTGGTCCTAGAGCTGTGGGACATGTACTGTAACACAAGAAGCTTCACAGAATGAGGTATATTTGTCGTGCATAAATATCTGACGAGGTATGCTTAAATAAAAGAGTCATTATGAGGTATTCAGAATATGTAACACGTTGAGGTATTTGAATGTTTAAATGCACAGCAGCTATGAGTGAGGTATTCAGGAGTCGAGGTATATGAGAGAGGAAGTGAAACCGTACGTGATATCTGAGATATGACGATGCAAATACTGACCATGTGCAGACGGGCCCTCTCCTCAGAGGCGAGGGCCGGCCGGTCGATCTTTCCAGAGGTCCCAAGATTCTTTGCTAGGCTGAGGAAGTGGCTAGCAGAACCATAATTGTCTAGTGCTTCCAGTGGGACACAGATTTGGACAAAGGGCAAAGGGATTCAGAACCCCACAATGCTTTCACCACAAAGAGTTAGTAGCTATTAGTTTCTATAGTAATTAGACTGGGAAACAAGGGGCCGTCTAATAATGAGAAAACTGGGCTGAGGCGATAAATGCGAGGGGGGCAAAGGGGTTCTCTTTGGTGCGGGTATCTTCTGTTCTCTACATGACTTTCAGACCTGCCTCACACAGCAGCAGGATGTGAAAGTCCTCATGCACAATAAACTGTGACCCAAGCACAGTTATTCTTCTAAGCCTAACACGGACAGTGCTATGAACTCAACTCCACGCCTTTTATGAACTTCAGACTTCCCAGCAACAATGATTATTCAAGAAAAAGTTTTTTAAAGGGGAATATTTTAATCTACAGTTGGCCATTGTGCAGAAATTCTAACTTTGGTAGACTCCAGTGGTCGATCTATAGACCTCCGTCTTTAGAGGAATCGGTCTACTAGCGCTCACTCTGGAGATGTCTCCTCAACTCCACGCGTCAATAAATAGGGCAGGGCTTTGTGATCGTGCCCTCTCGTTGGACTCGATTCCCGGCCCTAGGAGCCAGGGGGCGTGGCTTTCAACCACAAAGCCAAAGGATTGTAATGTTAGGCCTTTCATTTATGTCATTAACATCCTCTGGACAGCCAAATTAGGTGTCTAACTTGTGAGGCTTTTGTCACACAGCATACCTCATCAAAAAGGTGTCATTCAATTCAATGATTTAATCTGTACGATAAGATCGCTAATAGATCCAGATCTTTGAAAATTCATCACCAAAATCCTTTGGTGGGTTCCTCCCTGCCGAGGAGGCGCCGCTCTCCTTGCATACTTGTCTTTGCATCTTAGTTGTTCATGTAACCGACAGGAGCGACACAGGTCGTCTTGTTTTATCATCCAGTCTTATGAGCTGGGGGGGGGGGAATGATCAAACACTTTGGATTCTTTTATTACAGGGCTACTTATTCAGGACTTATTCCAGGGATCATTTTGCAGATGATTTCCCTTAAATTTATACTTTTTACTCATCAATAAATTCATCAAATCAGCATAAGTCAGTAAAGCTAGAGGGAGAGCCTGCGAGGCACCGATCATCTCGACCAGTCCTACGGTGACCTGAGCTAATTCTGATTCTATCTATTTTGGCATCGCTTCGCACACTCCTCATGACACACAAACTCCACAGAGCCACAAAGAGACAAGGGTCGATGCGTAAGCCAAAAACTAACTAGCCTAAAAACATGAAAGGACACTACTGTACCCTAGTTTCCTCCCCAAGCGAAGCCCTCTAATGAGAATAAATCATGCAGCCTCTACAGCGGTCTGAGTATTGTCTCAGCAACAACATTCAGGAGGTTCACTTTAACTCATATTTCAAAATGCACAGCAAGTATTCCTTTAATCCTGTGCAAATATCAACTGAACAGTCTATTTTTTTGTCTCTCTTAAATAACAAAGTATAGAGGTAGACTTTTCTTCTTTGTAAAACTTCACGGACTAAAACCTCTGCTCGGTGACTATGAGTACATTCATAAAGAGCTAAATGAGGTAGGTATGGAGCAGAGGATAAAAAGTGAAAAAATCCCTGAGATGGATACTTAAGGAGAGCTGGCAGAGAGAACTCAGAGCCGCTGAGGAGGAGAAGGGAAATATGGCTCTTTTTCTACTGATTATCAATTTGTAGAGGTCCCCTTTGTCACACACACCACAGAGATCTGATTGGGAGGGTATCGATGTAAATAAAAAAATCTATAGTTTTAATTTCCCTTCACTTCAGCGTGTTCTCAGTCCTCTCTGAGCTCGCCTCCTGTTGTGTCTGTTGATTCATTCTCTCGCCTCCATTTCCTTCATCGAGAAAACTGCAAAAGGCCAAACAGAGGGAGAGAATGCAAAAATAAACTTTTTCTTTTTTTTTAGAACTTGAGGATGCGATTATTTCCAAAGTCAACAACCACAATGACTCCGTCAGGCGTCACAGCCACACCGGAGGGGCGATCCATCTGTCCAAAGCTGCTCCCCTGTGTGCCAAATTTGCATAAGAAGTTTCCATTGGGCTCGAACACCTGGACTCTGTGGTTGCGGGAGTCGGCCACGATGATGCGGTTCTCCTGGTCCACGGCGACGCCCTGGGGGCGCAGAAACTGCCCGTTCCCAGTGCCCTCGGAGCCCAGGAAGCGGGCCGACTGGCAGTCCGGCCGGATGACCAGGAGCCTGTGGTTGTTGAAGTCGGTCACCACCAGGTGGTCTTCGTGGTTAAAGGCCACTCCTCTGGGAGAGTCAAAGTGTTTCCACAGGGCCCCCTCGAAGCCGTACTTGTTTAGGAAAGAGCCGTCAGGGGCAAAGAGCTGCACGCGGTGGTTCCTGGTGTCGGAGACCAGGATCTTACCCTCAGAGTTGACAGCCACATCCCAGGGATAGTTGAACTGCCCGTTCTTTGTACCCTTTTCCCCAAACTTCAGCAGGAACTGGCCCTCAAAAGTAAACACCTGTCAGAGAAAGCAAATGTCTCAGGGCCCAACGTGTTTACATGTGCAGCACAGAGAGAGCACAAGGAGCTGAGTGTTTACACGTGTACGTGGGGTTACAGGATTTTAGAAGCTAACACGCTGCTTTACTTTTTGCTCTCGCAACTTTCTTTTGGACTTGGACGACAGAATTCCAACAATTATGCCAAAACGTAGTGAGTAGAAATGTGTTGACTTTCATACCTGCACACGGTGATTGTCCTTATCAGCCACAATGATTCGTCTCTGACTGTCACACGCGACCCCCGCTGGACGATCAAACTGACCAGGCCGAGAACCCAGAGAGCCAAACTTATGGTGGAAGGCACCGCAAGGCTTGAATATCTGGAGAGTGAAGGAGCAAAACTTTTTTTATTTCATTTACTTATTCAATCATTTATTTTATTTTTTATTTCATTTATTTCTTTTTAAAATTTAATTTAGTTTTTTTTTCCAATTTATTTATTTAATTATTTATTTAATTTTTATTTAATTTAGTTTTTTTCAATTTATTTATTAAATTATTTATTTTATTTTATTAGACATTTTATTTTATTTATTTTTTTCGAGACGCATATTCCTTCTGCCCCTCTTGTGAGGTGTGTGTCACTGCTGTTTGTGTCTATCAGGAGGGACGTTGGGGGAAATATGCCTGATGCACTTTTAACATTACACTCTGTAAACATTTCAGCACCAAAATCAACAGTGTGAAGTTTGCATGAGCTGGTGAGTGGATGATTAATGACATAAAACCACTCTGGGTGTAATTCAAGTTTATGCATGTGTAGACCACACATTCTTGGTAGTGAGACTGAAACTAAGGTTAGAGGACAGAAACAAAAGGAGATGCTCTGAGAGTCCTGAATGCAGAAAATCTTTTACATTTTCTTTCCACATTAAATGACTTCATTTTTATCATTTCCTTGAGCTGTTACTAACAATGATTTGTCAAAGTGTCCAAGAGGAGAAGTAAAGTGTAAAGTATCCTGCTCACCACATGTGTGACGGTGTGACTGCAGAGACTAAGACACGGCGCTCTTACCTGTATGCGGTTGTTGCTGCGATCAGCCACCACAACGTATCCCTCCTTGTCCACGCTGATGCCCCAGGGACGACACAGCTGACCGTCTCCCTCCCCCTCACACCCGAAAGACGACACCTGGGAGCCCAGGGAGCCGTAGCTCCGCCCTGACTTGACCATCACCTTGAAGGGGCTGCCCTGGATGTGCTGGTTACACACCAGCACCGACACCAGGTGCTCCCCCTCACATTTGGGCAGGTAGCTGACGGTGTACGAGCCGTTCTGGTGGTCCGTTACGTCCGCGGCAGACAGGTTGCCGTCTGCGACCGACATGACTATTGCAGACACCGTGTCCCCGCCGGAGAGACGTGGCTCGCCGTCATGGTCATATCCGATCACAGTGAAGGAGGCGGGCTTGCCACGAAGCGCACTTTTCAGACCCTCACCGTGGGCTTTGGTGACTGGGGCGAAGGCTCCGCTGCTGATGAGGCCCATGGACTGGATGGCGATGTACAGAGCCTGTGGGGACAGATTGTGTGTTTAAAGATTTGTAAAACCATCACCAATGTTCAGCACCTCTCCTAAAACTACTAACATTAAATCAGGCTGTGTAAACACACAGCAATACTCTGATGACGTTAACATCCACACAGACTTTAGCTTTGTGACCCCTGACCTCCAGGGTCTCAGTGCCTACCTGGTCTGGAGGGGTGAACATGAAGCGGTCGTCCTCCTGCACCTGCAGCAGGCCCCTCAGAGCCTTGAGCTCATGGATCTGGGTGAGCATTCGCTCCCTGGCCAGCAGCACGTCCAGGTGGCGGCCTTCATCCAGTACCTGGCTGACGGCAGCGATGGTGCTGTCCAACTTGGTCAGACTCTGGTGCAGTTTCTCCACCTGCAGGTACAGAGACTTGGCCTTCACCTGACGGATCTTCTCCACCTGAAAGGAGACGGAACGTTGAACAGCACAGAATGCACATGACAGATGTTGTGATATGTTTTATGTTGTAACACATATTTAATCACCACGAGGAATGTTGGCAGCTAAAACACAGACACTGTTCCCATGGTGACACAACGACATGAACTATATACAAATTAGAGCACTCCAATTCAATGACACGACAAAACTAGGTATCAAAAACCCCTCACAGGTTGATGCACGACCTTGTTCAGGCCTTTACTTATTTAGTCATTAAATCCACATTCCTGATTTTTGGGTAGGAATAATGTGAAGCATTCCCAACCATACATTATTCTACCAAAGAAAAATTCTGCCCACTTTGTCATGCTACTTCCTTTCCCCTTTCAGATGGAGGAATGTTCAAGTCTGACACACATTCAAGCATGTCCAAAGCCTACATTTCCTCCATCAGACATTCACATAGAAACTCCAGTCGAACTTTAAAATGTTCCCCATCTTTCGTACATTCTGGGTTGTGCTCTACTGTGAAATCCCATTCAAACGAAATATTCAGACTTGTTTGGAGCACGGTAAAAACGCCCTTCTCAGGTTTTTACATTGGTTTGTATTGGACAGAATGTTCACAGTGTAGAGAGCTTCTTAAACGTTTCGCTTTAACTCGCTGTCACTCCCACAGTTTTAATTCTACATACATCATCTTTGGTCAAAATTAGGGATGGACAATGTTGGATTTTTAGCCAGTTTGCTGATATATAACATCTTATTTGGCTGATAACCTGAACCATTATTGATATATCCATTTTTCCCCACCTAATTTTAGTGATCATCAAGTCTCTTCTGTAGTGGGATTAACATCATATTATACATGTATACTCTTCTCCTGACGGCCCACCAGCACATGGAGACATGAAATACTTTTCAGTGTATGTAATATTCATTCATTGTGCAAATAAAGAAAAGGCATGTTGGGCGAATCCAACATTGTCGCTATGGAAGCAATCTGACTTACACATTTGGCACCGTGAGCCTGAAAACAGGAGGAACTTCACTAACTGTCACGCATTAATGGTTTTACTCAACATTCAAAGCCATCACTGCAGTGCAGCGTCTGCTTTTCAACATGCACCATTCATACCTGCAATTTCTTCAGAAACTGCACTCTGTAGTTTTTTTATTAAAAATCTCACTGTGTATATATTTTTATGAAAGCACTACAGTATCGTCACAATATTGAAATCGAGATATCTGGTCACAAATATTGTGATATTTTCTTTGCAAGTAAAACTGAATGTGGGATTTAACAAGTGTGCTGGTGCCTCCATATCACTGACTGCTACTAACAAGTCTGCCCACAGGATGGCAGCAATGTGCTGACCACACCACGTCTGTCAGATATTCAGGAAGAAGAAGCAGCAGCACTGGATGACATGCAGCTGGCTGCCTGCATGGAATTTTGATTGGGCATCAGTGTGTGAGTGTTCACCACTCCGGTAGAGTGCAGGTTAACTGAAGGCACATGAGGTAACAGGTCAGATATTATAAAAATGTATTTAAAGATGGACCGCACAGGTAGAAATGCTCACAACGACGCAGGCCTCGTGTGTGGGCTCTGTGTAGAGCTGAGGCGCATGTATGAATCCTCCTTAGAGTACTGTCCATGATGGATCTATGGTGTTTTTGGTGGAAAACTTGTTCTTTTTATCTGTTGTAAGTTTAATTCTATTTCCCTGAACAATGTAACAGAAGACAACAAGATGACAACGTCAAACACTGTACACACAGTTTATTATTCAAAGAGATATCAAGACCGGAGGCTGAGAGAACTGAAAAGAGCACTACACTATTACTGAGGTGATTTATTCAGCACTGGCCGTCACTTAACCATGACACATTTCTGTTACTGTTAGAAGCCAGATTAAGTTACAGTACAGTCAGTGAGAATGAGGCATTAGAGAGGCTGGCAGAACCTGAGAAGCACAGACTGGGCTCTTACTTACCGTCACCTAACAAAAAGACTATAACACAATAGCCTGACTGCCTCTGTGGTCAGAGGGACTCTGAAAGAAACAAAGAGTCCAAAGGACAGAGGTCTTTTGTTGATCCTTGGCATAAGTGGAGCTGCAATTTGCATCTGTGAGACTAGAGTTACACTTTATAGTCGCTGAGGACAAAGACTCCAGTTAGGCTTTCTAATGGACACACATCAAGTTTTAGTTTGTCAGTTGGAAACACTCATTGACAGAGTTGGTTTGTATTTCACAGAATGAAAACCTGAAAGACAGAGAGGAGGAGACCTGGCGATCTTTCATCCAACGACTACTGGAGCCCTGTTTCCACCAGACAGTTCAGTTCAGTTCACTTTTTTCCCATCTCCACAGTGAAAAGTTGTGGATGGTCCCAACAGAAGCGTTCCTTAGCGTCCCCATGTTTGGTCCCCCCTCTGTTGGGGTACCTAGCACACAGATCTGGTACTAAAAGGTGGAGCT
>NC_065527.1:2134585-2163127 GCF_006386435.1 Epinephelus moara
TCCATCTGTGTCACCGCTGATGAGGAAATACAGCGAGTGCTGGACGGAGCAGTGAGTGACAACAACCCCGCCCACATTTAAGAGGACTGTCTGAACAGACCCAGGGTCTAGGTACCATGTCTGAAGGGTCACTGCTGGTTCCTATACGAGGAGGTTACAACCTCACAGTCCGGCTCAGCTCCTGTGCTACACTTTCATAACATATACGAGACACACCCAAACTCACAGAGAGCTTTAAAGTCAAATGTTTAACCTGTGAGTCACATTGTAGTGCTCCTGCTGTCATGTCACAGCCATGAATCTGTCTGGTTCAGTGCCGCAGTGCTGAGTCACCTCCCAGATTCAGTTTCTGTGTTCCTGTCAGCACAGGTGGTCATCACACCGGCTCACAGTACAGGTAGCACAAGCTGCATTGTTTCCAATACCTCGTATGATTCAACTTGTAAGCTATCTGCACCTGAGGCGAGGACGGCAGAGGAGCAGAGCAGCATACTGATGCAACACGCCACCAGAGCAGCACTTTAACTAGGCTGAAATGACCAAGATGTCATCTTTAAATTACTCTGTTTGATCAACAGTCCAAATGACTAAATGACTAATCCATTGTTGGAGATTAATTTTCTGACCAACTGTTTTAGCCCTATTCAACAGGGATAAACCCTTCCACCACACAAAGAAACAGTACACACCAATAACAAAAGGAAAAACAGAGCAGCGGAGAGTCAGCCTCCTACCTGCTCTACAAGCTCCAAAGGACGATCAGACACAGCACCTTCCTTCTCTACATGCCCCCAGGTACTCCTTGAAATTCTTAACTACATTTCTTTAAAAACAGGAAGCTTACTCACACACCAAAACTGAACCGTCTACCAGCTCATCACATCGTTACCAAGCGGCAATATCCAGCTGAATAATGAATCCAACATGAAGTACCAAAAACTGCCGTTCCTCTAATGTCGACTTGAAGCTGGCTCCAAAAAAGATAAAGCATGGGGAGAAAATGGAGAAACATACATGAGGGTAAACAAAACATTGTCACGAGGGCTGCCCCCTGAACGTTTGTCGACTAGAAAGGTCATTAGTCTGCAAGATTCTATTGGTCGCTTAGCCGCAGAAAAAAAAACACGTGTCTTGTCAGAATAAATCCAATCCTATATGACTGGAGCATGTGTGACTTTAATGTGAAAGGACAGACACAGGAAGTGTCCACGCTCAGCAGTCAGACAGGAGTCAGGTTAATCTCCAGGGCTGGTACCTGCAGTTATTCCACAGGCTAGTTAATAAGTGTGGGATCATTTTGAGAAGGTGAAGGACGAACCCAAGGTGATATGTAAACTCATCTTCAGATTCATGGAAGGTTATCTGTGGAAGGTTCCTGTAAGAATTTCGGGACACACAACAAGATTCCACAACTTTTCCCACAACTTTAAATCATTTCTACTACTTCAGTGACATTTCCAGGCCTGGAAAATTTGATTGTGACATTCCATGACTTTTCCAATTTTTCCATGAACGTGGTAAACCTGTATATCAGAAATAACCACTGTAACATTTTCCTTGGCATCACTGCTGCATTCTCGATTTACGAACCTGTTTTCCCGTCTGTCAGTGACGTCGAATTTGACACGGTCAAAAAATCCAAACACACACAAAAAAGCGTACTCGTCTGCTGCGAGTTCATGGCCTATTTTTTCTCAGGATTTCCTGTGTTTAAAAACCTGCATACACACACTACTTTTGGTGGAGAAGAGGTAAATGAAGGGTTAATGCGGGCAGCAGCTCACCTTCCACAGTAGTTCACACTCTCTCTCCTCCAGCGCTTTCTTGTGTCTGAGCACGAGGGCCTTCACTTCAGTCTGCACCACCTTGGCTTTGATCTCCACCTGCTCCGCCATGGCCTGGACCTTCTCCATGCTCAGCTGGGGAAACAAAACAAAGTCACGTGATCTTTATGATGCACCATAACATCCTGTCAGCATATTGGCAATCAGCTGAAGCACAGAATTTTACTTTAATAATAATAATAACGGACCAAACAGTGAGACAGAGACAAAGACGCTACGGTTATCGCTCACAGCGCAGTGTGACAAAGGACATGAGTGTCTAAAAACACATCACTTCCTGTTGGGTTTTATGACTCACATGGGATACAGATGAGCCCCAGTTGCAGGATGCAGAGGAGCAGGAAACATTAAAAGAGAGGACACTGTGTGTGACATCTTCCTGGCAAAAATCTGTTTGGTTTTTTTGTCCGGAATTGTCGCGTGTCTAAAAATAAATACGACCTCGCATTTTGCCAATCATGTTTGCACACCAAGTCTGAAACTTTTGTCTGTTATTAAAATTTTCAGATCAGGTTTTTCTGCGGTTTTTTTTTGCATCCGTCAGCCTTTAAAGACGTCTGACCAAGAATCAGTGAAGAAGATGAGGTGGTGGGACACAGCCGGGATGAGACAGAGCAAGACAGAACTTGCAGAGCTCACGTTGAACAGGTCAGATAGTTCATCATATTCAGGTGATGATGATGAAGAGGAGGATATGGACCGCACACAGAGTGTGGAGGACAGCTCCGCCCCTTCATGCAGCTGTGGTGCCAAATGAAACACAGGGAGGGAGTGATGAATTGTGAGTTTTCACAACGAATAGATCAATAAATTGGAATCAGTGAGCATGTTTTCTGCGCAGAATGATTTTTTTCCCGATGATGAATCTGAAAAAAAACGCCTCAGTTTGCAAAGGCCTTAACACCTGCTCAGTGTTTGTGATCTATGCCTGTCTCACGTTCGGCGGCTCCTTTAGAGGGGAAAAGGAAACATGGGTCAGGAATAGGAAGTCACTTCACACCACACGAAGTGAGGCAACTTCCTGTTGGGCTGAACCCCTACTCAGCCCTGTTATTCAAAGTCAGCATCATGAAAATGAAAAACACTACATTTGAAACAGTTTTCCCCTCACAGTGCGGCACTGAACCGTCTCAACATTATGATGATATTTTATTATTTAAATCTTTCTTTTAATTATCTTAATCCTTATTTAAATCTGGATGTTAGTCTAATTTTAGACTGTATTTTATTCAGGTGTAGTTCAGCATGATTTTTTATGTTAAAAGAAACTGTGATGACGTGATAATGTTTCCTTAAACCACAGTATTTAAAATAAAAGTGTAAATATTTTTATATAAAAATTGTTTAAACACCCAGACACACAGAGTAGCATAAGATGTAACTGTACTGAACATGAATCTGTTTCCCTGCTGCCTCTCACCACACTGATTATAACCAGGTTTCTGTGCAGTGACACGAGGACACACGGTTTCTTCATTACCTTAATCACAGGCACTGACACTGTAAGGCATAAACTTAAAGGCTGTAACTTTTACAACCCACAATTTGGGCTAAATGCACATTTCCTTCTTTGTCTCCGTCCCTTCCCCCACAGCGTTTTATCTGGCTTTTCCTCTGGCGTTTTCTCTGGGAGGTCACAGGGTGAGCCGGACCTCACAGGGACGCAGGGGAGGTGGGATAAGGCCGTCTTTGTGATATTGGCCGCAGGGATCAAAGGTCACCTAAACCTCTACAGGTCATGATCTGCAACCCCTGTCTTGAGACATATACCGCCCACCCCCCACTGCACCCCTGCAAGAACAAAGCCTGGCAGTAGGGCCTTTTTCTCTTTCGCCCCCGGAGAGGGAACAGCAGGGAGCGAATCCTGGAGGAATCAGGAGTGTTATCGTGTCATGGTGAGGAAGGAGGCAGGGTGAAATATAGAGTTGTCTCTGTGTAGTCCTGTAAAATGCTCATTTACCTTCTCTAGTGTCATTCTATTATCAGCTGTTTTAAGAGGGGTATCAAATCCATACACTACAGTGTGATGCAGTAGGGCCACCTAAAGCAGGATTTATACTTCTGCATCAAATCGATGCTTTACGTACGGCGTAGGCTCTGTGTCAATGCAAAGCCTACGCTGCAATCTCTCAGTGGAAACAAAGCTTTGATTTACTTTAATTTCACAGATAAGAAACAATAAATTGTGAAGACAATAAAGCCTCCACTAAAATAGCATTTTAAGTCTTGTGTGTGATTTATCCTGGCTTCATATGAGCAGAGGAAATCTCTGCTAGCTGCTAGGCTAATTTATACAATGTAAAATGCCATAGGCTTGTGCTAATAACGTTAGCATGTTGTATTTGTGGGGAAAATGTGTCCAGATAAAGACAAGTGTTTGTCTGTGAATGCTGCGAGTTATAGTGAAGCTGATTTGTGTACTCGTGTTTGAAACTGTCTCCATTAAGCCATGTTTAATGTGTGTTTAATGTGTGTTTTGAATCAGCTAAACTTTACAGCACTTCACAGAAGTTTTGGAGGTGTAACTGCAGAGTGACACAGACGCACCACCACACGTGTAAATGCTCACAGTGGCGTAGGCTTGGCAAAGAGCTGGCACACGTGTATAAATCCAGCTTGAAGCATGGCATGAAAACTCTGCAGAGTGATGCAAAATATTGTATATTCTTGGCACAAGACAGCCTATAAACATACTAATATATGAACATTTAAATCAAAGCCTCCTTGTTTTCTTGTTGACACATTGGTCCTCTGACTACAACACAGAGAACTGAATAACGCTGATTTGGCGTGCAGACTGAGAGCCACTGAGAAAGTCTGTTTTTCCCTGATCTTTGACTCAAAGTGGGGAGAGTTGATGCTACTGCACGACCGTGTTTTGGTGGTGATAGCCAGAGTAGCATGCATTCCAGCATTTCTATTCAAGTGAATTATTGATGAGTCACCCTCATGCATGAATCATACATCAGTAACAGCACACTTTAATGCATGAGCCATGATCCATGATGATAAAAGTACAGAGAAATAGAAATGTGTGGAGAAAATAGCACATTGTCCATTTCTTTAGAGTCACGCTCTCCCTCGGCCCCGTTTGCTCCACACCCTGGTGCTTTGCTTCTTGCTCTCATAATCTTCCTCTCAGTCTCTGTGGCTCCATCTTCTCTCTTCCCCTCCACATTCCCAGAGGAGCACAGCTTGGAGCACAAAGAGGGTCAAACGGACCAATCAAAGCGCAGAGGGAAGGAGCTCTGGCCAACCAGAAGGTCATACGCATGGGGTCGGAGGTCAGGGGAGATAATGGGTGAAATTTCCTACCTCTGGAGACAGGAGCATGTGTGTGTGTGTGTGTGTGTTTATATATTATCTGGCGTCAGCATTTACTGCCATGGTGACCTGGGACAAAACAGGCAAACACACACCAAACACCACGACGCAGTGCCAGATGGCAGGCGGTGTTTCTGTGCAGTGTGACTCAGCTGCACAGATGCAGGTGATTCTCATTAAACATTACTGGAGATGAGGATTTGACCGTCGTTGATGAAGAGTAGGAGTGTTATGTGGTGCCTGGTTTTACGCCTACACGGTGTGTTTGGCGTCTAACTGAGCACATCCGTGTTGTGATATCTTGGAACTCGAAGAACACCCAGAGTGACATAAGTACCATCCATTAAGGTACAGAGTGCGCCCCAGTCACACAGAGGTCAAGCTCTGCTGAGAGATAGCACATGCCAGCATCATGTTTCAGGAGTCTTTACCTTCACTGCCCCACCCTGCAGGCACACTACACAACACAAGTGTGTGTGACCGATCACTGTTTCTCTTTTAGCTGTGCTTTCAACACATAACTCACAGACCATCTGGAGCAAACACTCATGTGCACCTCAGTATAAATAACCTTAGTGATCACTGAACATCAGATCACATTTCAAATTTGTCCATAAACATACGTGTACTTTGCGTTTTGTGCTAATGTTAGCAACATGCTAACATGCTAAACATGGAGAGCACGTTAAACATTACTGCTAAACATCATGCAGTCCCTTCTTTATGCTGCCTTTGTATTTTTACACAGAACCAAAGGACAGCAGCGTCATTCTGCTCCAGTGTGTCATTTGAGACATGCCTGCATCACAGAAGCAAAAGGCATGACGGCTGTAACATGTAACACAGCAGTGTCAGCCCAATGCCCCCAGCAATGCCAATGAGACTTGTAGCCAATTGTTCCGAGTGGACACTCGCCCAATTGCAGCGAAAAATCCCCTGCAGCTTGAAATATTTTCCCCATAGACCAGTGGTTCCCAGTTGGTCCAGATTACTCCTCAGTCATTTGTTCAAGGTCCTCAGAGTTCAATAAATTCAGTGTCATACTTGCGTTTGGCCATGTCGTCAAGTTAGTTTGCTGTCTCTGTTTAGTAGCTGTCCGTTGGTCACTCAAAATACATGGACGGGAGAAAAATACGAAATGGCGATTGTTTGGTCTGTGACGTAACAGATCAACTTGAAAACAGTCCAATTCTAACAAGCTGAAAGGGGGCATATCTCCACCTATCGTAGAGGAGTTGCACATACTCGGGTCAATAAATGGATTCCCCTCCCGTGCTTGTATACTGGGACAAGGACAGTAGGCCAGTTAAATGTCCTCGTCCAGCTGGAACTGGAGCTCCACTTCACTGTGCAGGTAATCGCACTGAGCGTGTCTCCAAAACTTTGCCTGTCTTTCTTCGTGCAAGTAGAGAACAAAGACAGATGCATACGCCTTTTGTCTAAAGGTGCAGACACACCAAACCGACATCAAAGAACTAGCGGCAACGAAAGCCAACTGTTGCGTCATCTACGTCGCCTCATATCGCCCTGTGTCAGTTGCATTTGAACACACTACACGGACTACATCCGACGGCCAAGTAGCACGTACGTTCTGCACCTGCGTGAGAGAGAGTGGAGTGAGAGAGTGGTACATCCTGTCAGCCGAGGGGTTTCCTATCTGTGCAGCCGAGCACCGCAGCACCTCCACGGACTATTACATTATTATCTTCCCACTTTAACCTGGATAACAAACCAGGGCTCGGTGCTCCGGTTGGATCCAAACGCTCACCGACAGCCGACTTTGACCGACCGTTGGCTTGGTGTGTCAGGGCCTTTAGAGAAAATGATATGACTGGGCTGAGAATGATGATGGTGTTAAAGAGTAACGTGGCTCCTTTGAGAAGCCTGTGGTCAAAAAAGAGAGACATAGAATGGCGGAGGATGAGCTCAGAGCAGACGGGTGTTCAGATCTTGGTGATCAGAGCGCAGAAGAAATTAGCAGTGAAGGTACCAAAAGGGAGCAAATGTTCTGTGAAGGTTTCAGTTTGTCCACGATAAACACTGCAGCTGATTAAGACCCAAGTCAGTATGACTATAAATATATACACAAGCACGTGCACTGTGCATGTCTGAGTCAAGAACTGAGTACACTTTAATATCTGTTTATTCACCGAAAGAATTATCACGATAAATGTACCGTAATTTTATAACAAGGTAACGATATATATGACAGTCCTGCAGTAGAGTCAGACCTGTGAAATCTCTAATAGACACATTTCTACTGTCGCACAGTATCATGTGTTTTTCTCACATCATGCAGCTCTATGTGTGAGTGAGAGTAAAGGCGAGGGAGCATGTGAGTGGATGAGTGAGTGAGTGAGTGAGTGAGTGAGTGAGTGAGTGAACAGGGGGAGGGCAAAGTGATCCACTTCTTAAAAAGAGGAGGGGAGTTTTCCTTTCTCTGAAATCCTTTAAATACCTCATCTACCCTCCCCCATCCTCCTCTCCACTCCTCCTCCTCCCCTCTGACCTCCGACCCTGCCCCCGGCAGACCTCACCCCGTGCGACCCGCCCCCTCTCAGGAGCAGCTGGACACCTCTAACCTCAGGCTTCCCAGCAGCCCCGCGCTGGTCACTTCTCTCGGCCGCTCTGTGCCGAGGGACACTGGAAAAGCCACAGCTGCTCTCCTCAGCCTCTCCTCAGCCTCTCCTCAGCCTCTCCGGGAGATGGATGAGGACTTGTGTGGTTTGACCTTCATAAGGATTGTCTTATTGTCAGACCTTGAAGAATCATGACAAGAGCTCTCGGCTTTGTTTAGTTAAGACTCAAATCAGGTTGACCTATTTGCATCCTGTGGAGATACACCACCATCTCCTCTTGATTCAATTAGAAGAACCTCTGGTCATCTTCTCTTTAATAAATTATATTCCCATTTTTCACATTTCACAACACAAACACAAGTATTGTTTTATTTCATGTTTGCCTCAGTACTGCTGCCTTGCTTCGAGCTCCAAGAGGCCAAACAAGCAAACAAAAAAACCCTTGAGGATGTTTTCCTTTGTGAGAAAGTGTGTTTGTCAGTGTTCCTGTCTCACCTGCACAGCCTGACGTCCCTGCTGTGCGTCTGCCAGCAGCTGGATGGTGATGGCCCTGCAGTCCTGCACAGCGTCTTGTAGATAAACGAAGGTGTGGCCGATGTGACGGCCCACGCTGCACTCCCTACAGATAGGCACCGAGCAGGATTCACAGAAGAACAGAAACACCTGGAAAACAGACAGACAGACGGATCAGTTCTGTGTTCCACATGATACAAACTGAATCAGCACCTGCTCTCAGGGCCGTGGAACAAAAGAGAAAACGAGTATAGACCACAGATCCGACTGGACTCATTAAAGCTTTACTTTAAACTTTGAGATGTGAGATGTGTCTACAACTGACCGATCATTTTTTACTCTCATTATCTCTCAGACTGACACTGGAGAAACTCAAAAGTTTTGAGTCACACTTAAATGTCTTTGTTAAATGACATACTTTGTTTTAACACTTTGTTTAGTTCCATATAAACATGTTTGAAGTCTTCATTTTAACAGCGTGCATGGGACGAGTCAGTTTAGTGTTTAAGGGAGAGTTCATCCTAAATTCAAAAACACATATTTTTCTTCTTGACTGTAGAGCTATTTATCAGTCTAGATAGATTTAGTGTGAGCTGCTGATGCTGAGTCGTCGGAGATATCAGCTGTAGAGACGTCTGACTTCTCTCCAATATAATGGAACGAGATGGCACTTGGCTTGTGGTGGTCTAAGTGCCAAAAAATACATTTGAAAAACTCAGCACAGTGTTGTGAGCAGTTTTATGTAGGAACTATTTTCTTTCGACCAAAATCATCACCACACAGAAGTAAGCGTGCAAGGTAACCTAAAGTACAAACACATTTCAGGCAATTTGCTTTAATCCTTAAAATGTACAGACTTGTTCCTAAATCTCAAATTAAAGCCTTATCTTTTTAAATAAGGGGATTAACTGTGCGGGCGTTAAAGTGTCATTTAGGATCCTTCATGCTGCAGGCCTGTGTACTGTCTCTAACTGAAAGGAGTCAACGCAAACAAACACACTGAAGGGACGTTTCTAGAAGCTGTTTGTTTAGCAGCTTGAGACACATTTAATAAAGGTGGTGACCTTAAGACACAGTAACACCTGTGTGAAACACTTCAGTTACTGCACTTGTTCAGCCTTTATTACCTCCGCCAAGGAGGTTATGTTTCGCCGGCGTTGGTCTGTTTGTCTGTTTGTTTGTCTGCAAAATAACTCAAAAAGTTCTGAACGGATTCTGATAAAATTTTCAGGAGAGGTTGATAATGGGACGAGGAACAGATGATAAAATTTTGGTGGTGATCGGTTGAAGCGAAGTGGATAAAATAATAAAATGGCGGGAAATCCGAGCTGCTTGGCGGAGGTCTGCGCTCTCCGAGTGCTTTTCTAGTTTCCTTATGATAAGCCTTTTTTTAAATCACTGATCTACCCAGAGTAGATTCACTGAGCCTGAGAGCATTTGTTACAATGACCTGCTTTATAATCACCTAATTACGTATAATTTCACCTTGACGTTGTCCTTGGTGCCCGCTGAGTCTTGCTAACAAGCACTTTGAAGTTAGTACTAAGGGTGAGTCCTACTCATCCTCAAAAAACAGCAATGTCTTTTCCCAGATATCATGACCCAGTTACTGGAGATAATCCACAGACCTCGTTGTGAGCAGTTTCATGTAGGAACTATTTTCTTTCTACTGAACTACACCCTCTAACCGTATCACCGCCTAGAGGGGAGCATGCATCTACTGCTAGCTCACCTAGCACCACCGAGTTAGCTACCAACACAGCTCAGCTGAGGAGGACGCCATAAAAGTTTACATCATGTGCTGTCACGAGCACGAGCCTGTAGTAGATGAGTAGAGGAGATGCACGACACACCGCACTGACCCACAGACGGACATCAATGGCCCAACGTTGCCCTTTGGCTGACTGTCAGCTTCATGTGTCAGGACCTTATATTAACAGGTACAACTGCGGAACAGGGGGGCAGAGCTGTCTCGCCTTTAAGCTGGCAGCTGAGGGAGGAACAGTGCTGAATCCCCTGCTGTGTAAAAGGGGACAAAAGGCAAAATGGGACCATGGACGGGACAGATGTGACGTTTTAACATGTGTGAGACCCATCCTCAGGAGATTTAACAAGCTGCAAATAGCAGTTAGCAGCTAGCTTAAAGAAGAACTGTGAAAATGTTCACAAATTGGGCGGACTGAGGTCTGGAAGCTCTGTAAGCAGGATTTAAACATCTGCATCAAATCAACACCATACCCTATGCAACAGCCTGACGTGCACGTCCCCAGAAATGTAACTACACATCTGTCTCTGTAAGCTGAAACCATTTCCCTCAGTGGAAACAAAGCTTTGATTTACTTTAATTTCACAGATAAGAAACAATAAATTGTGAAGACANNNNTGTTTAATGTGTGTTTAATGTGTGTTTAATGAGTGTTTAATGAGTGTTTTGAATCAACTAAACTTTACAGCACTTCACAGAAACCCCACCGCCGACTAGTGTTTTGGAGGTGTAACTGCAGAGTGATATACATACACACCATGACACGTGTAAATGCTCACAACGGCGTAGGCCACGTGTGTAGGCTAAGCATAAATCCAAGTATGAATCCGCCTTTACCCTCTGAGCAGAGGTTAAGATCAGCCGTCATATAACAGGGACATTAAATAATCATTATTTACATGTTGTTTCATTGTTTTTGTTTAGAAAGCGCTGCCGACGTAAATATAACATGTCACACTCGAGGTTGGTGCTCTTGTGTTACATGTCACGCCTCTGTTGCTTCTGAGATGCCAGCACGCTGTCTAACCTCACACACAGGGACGCCATTAAGTTAGCGTTGTTTGATTCAGTGTATAAACACAAAAGTGGCGTGAAGAGGAGACGGCGTTGTGGCGTCGCGGCCTTACAGAGCGCTCTGTGTGTAAAGAGGACTTTGGATGGAGGACGACTCAGCTCTATGAAAGCTAAAGAGTTTTACTGTAGCGAGTCATGAAAGCCTGAGTGAAAGCTAAAGAGTTTTACTGTAGCGAGTCATGAAAGCCTGAGTGAAATGAGACTGGCAGGATGAATACATTAATCAAAGTGTCACCCCCCCCCTACACACACACACACACACACACACACACACACACACACACACACACACAGCTAATTAATGAGAAAAGACCATGAATGATAAACAAGTCATCCATATGCATGTGTACCCAGGGAGGCTCATACAGGCCTCGACACCCCAGAGAGTTTCTCTCCTCCAAAACACAGAGGCAGAAGCAGCTGAGGGACAAAAGGCCCCCAAACTAAATCAATACTCATTCTCAATTACCTTTAAACATCTGTGGAGGACGACCATAAAGAGAGGTCACGCTTTTAACTCATTACTGTAACTACTTCACAACAGAGTCGTTTGTTGAGATTTCTGCTTAAACATTTTAAATTTTAGAAGCTAAATGTACAGTTTTCATCATAAAGATGAATTATTAACCTTCTGTCCTGACTTTTCGTAGAGTTCATAGACACTATTGTTTCAGCAGAGATGATAAATGAAGTAAAATCAGCACTGATGGACAAAAAACAGTCCCTCAGGATAAGGAGGAGGAAAGTCATTTAACCTCTGCTGCTAAAAGTGAAGCTTTGCTTTAAACCTGCTGTCTGTTGCTGATTGTTTGTAATGGAAGGCTAATTAAATATGCACTAGCCATCATATCCCAGAGAGACACCAGATTAATGGCCTCCAATAGCAGGAGACCTGAGTGGAGGGGGAGGGGCCTGAAATCAATCCATCAATAATGGCTGTTCCCCCGGGGAGCGGCATAATCAAATGAGACACACACACCTCCCCCTTTATCTGACTTCCTCCTCCTCTCCTCCTCCTCCTTAAGCTCCTCTACGATCCCTTTCTTCTTGTCCTCTTCTCGCTGTTGCTCTTTCTGCTGAGCCCTGTCCTCTGCTACAGTCTCTGCACCGCTCCGTCACTCAGTGCTCTCCCCTCCTGTCCCAGTCCACCCCCTCGTCCACATCTCCTGAATTCCAAGGGGACGGGGACACACAAAAGCAAGGAATGCAGCTGGGCTGGAGCGCAGGAGGAAGGTGGAGACAGATGATGATGGACACAGGGCTCAGGGACAGGCAGACTGATGGCGTGAGGTTGGGATGGATTCTGGTGAGCGATGGAGGCACAGTATCTACAGGACCCAGATCATCAAATGAAGCTGTTCCAGTATTGACCGTCACATGACAAGTGGTTTAATGAACTATAAATCCAGTGTGGTGATAAGAAAGCTGCTCCTGATGAGAGAAAGCTGACGCACTTAGTCGTTCAGAGAGAGGAGCCTGATTCAGTCTTAAAAAACAAAATATCCATGTTAACCACGACTGTGTCCCCGCCACCGTACATGTTCTACTCATAATGAAAGCGTATTGTTTTCTGATCAATCAATCCTAAGTCCTGCCCCCTTTATTAAATGTCCAAAAAATATTATGAAAATGTACGAAAATTATTATGAAAATGTCCCAAAAAATGTTGTCATCATGTCTGGAAAATATTATGAAAATGTCACAAAAAAAAAAAAAAAAAGTGATTGAGATTGTGAATGAGATTTCTATGAAAAAATTTGATAAATGGTTTGAAAAATATTATGAAAATGTTGTGTAAAAAAAAAAAAAGATATTGAAATAAGCATGCTAAAATGTTTCTTAAAATATGTCAGATATGATATCAAAACCATAAATATGACCTACAAAACTATTTCTTTTTAGAGTCAGGATTTGTGTTTGTGGAAAACAACAGATTATTGAAAACACTGGAGTCCTGACGACACACAGCTGCAGGAGGCTTCAGATATATTTAATAAATGAAAATAAATATCTGCTGCTGATGTGCCATCAACAGCCCCACAGTCCTCGAGGAGAAACATACTCCTTATACATACACACACACACACACACACACACACACACACACACGGTTGTAGATTACATAACACAGCAGCCTCTTGGAATGCCAGTCAATATTATTGACCCACACAGGATACTGGCTCTTCCCAGAGGTCTTCATGGAAGGATGCTGTTCCCTCTCCGCTCGCCTCTGTCTTTATCTGTCTCGCATGAAAACCTCTCATTCACGAGCTGTGAGCCATTTGCAAAAAATGCACGACACACAAGCCGAATTCTTTGCAGGCGAGGAATACAGCTGCTCCGTTACACATGTGGTACCAGAACAGGCCAGGAATTTCACAGCCATGCTACTCAGTGGACACGCCGGATACCCTCGCACATGCCAGAACACACCAGAAGCTTCCAGTGTGCATGTGACGCAGACATGTGAAAAACAAGTTAAAAAGAGGTGAAACAGGCGTGGTGTCATGCTAACAAAGTTGTAAATTCCACGGAGAGCAGCCTGCAGGGGAAGCTTTCAGGCAGAGGTGACTCCCCTCCACATTTTGTCCAGTACACATTAACACGTCGCACTCTGACAGAATCTACGAGGAGGAGCGCATGTTGACGTGCGTGCAAAATGCAAAACAAAACACATCCATACAAAGTGCAGAGTAAAGCTGATGTGTGCTGAGTGTTTTGGCTGCTGGGGAGGGGCCGGAGCAAATGCCATCACCAGCTATAAAGCTCTGAGCAGCAGGGCTCGGCCACGCCGGGGGATGTGAGTTATTGTATTTCAGTAGTGCACCGGATGTTTCTCATTCTCCCTCTCTGCCCATTATGCTCCTCCGTTGTGAATATACACACTCACACATGTTGGGGTGTTTGAAAATGTCTCATCGTAAACCAAAGAGAAACCTCTGGAAGAACTGACGGACTATTCCTGCCAGAGTTTTGTTTTTGCTGCCACTGAAAATCATTCAGATAAAGCTGAAGCAATATATGTTGATTAATCGATTAGAAAAGAGATCTATAACAATTCCTATAATCTATTTGCTCCGTTTTATATCTTTGGGTTTTGGGAGTGTTGGTAAAGACGTCACCTTGAGCACTGGGAAGCGATGGAGCGCAGTTACACCAGTTTCTGACATTTTACAGACGAACATGTAACATGACAAGTTAAATCAATAATAAAAAACAACTGTTAGCTGCAGCCAAAGATTCAAATTTAAAGCGAAGCCCCATCCGAGGGGGTCTAATCTGGGAATATGTACTATTTGTGGAGGTCATCTGTTTTCCTAAACCCGTGCCAATCTGCCTTGTCCCTAATTTCCTAAGTATAAATTGCACCGCTAATGACCTACCACCAAACGCACAGGTCATGGAACAACACTGATCCACTGCGAACCGGCAGCTACCATCAATTTTAAGGTGGACTGTTTTCCTGCAATCAACACACCCTGAATGTCAATGTGACAACTTAAGCCATGCCATTAGCTTCTCTTGTCTCTCCTGCACAACAAGTGCTGTCGTACTGATTGGGTCTTTAAGCGCTTAAAAAATGTAAATGAACATCAACCAGGTTTTAACTATGTTAACTGTGAATATTTTCTGACCCTGGGGGAAAAAAGTGGTAAAGCGCCCTCCCAGTGCGCTCCAGCAACACTCTTCACATCATACCAGGAGATAATGTCAGTTAATTCAAATAAATACAGACTTCACTAATCCTGTGTGAATGCACCGCATGAAACGCAGACGTGAGAGGTAACTTCTGAATCACATGAGGTCCCCTGGTAACACTAGTCCCATATGAATAGGGCTTTAGGCCACGCCCACACTAACGTGTTTTAATAATGTGTTTTAATCTTGCACTCCACCCCCATTTGTAGCAAAAACGCCTAAAATGACATACCCAAATTAAAATGACTGTAGCTTCTGAACCGCTCTGACTACATGCATGCATGAGGTCTTGCCAGAAAGAAAACTCTCTGAAGTTTCTTGTGAAAGTGTCAGAAACACTCTAGGTGATACAGAAACAAAGTAATGGGCCTCTGAAGTCAGTAACAAATTGAAGATTTTGCCTAAAATAAAACATGTCGGCGTCCTGGCAGAGTTAGAGAGGCTAAAAATGTGTTTTAATGAGGACATGTTAGTGTGATTATCTCTGTACACACAAGTGTTTTAGCACCATTTCAGAAATCCTCTCTTTCCACATTAACACACCTGAACACACATATCACGTCACTATTCATGTTCACTGGATAAGCGTGCGCCGGTGTGAACAGGAAGCAGATCGTCTACTCTGCAGTTGGTTACTTAGCTACAGAAAATACTACGGAGGTGGTGAAAAGTCAAACCAGAGATTTCTTTGTTTGTACAAATGACGAGGTGAAACTGTTACTGAAAATAACACACGAGTATAAGGAGGTCAAGGTGACGGACAACAGATAGGGAAACTTTACAAAGTCAATGTGTCAACATATCTGAGCTGCACTGAGCAGTATCCATCACTGGAGGAAGTCAGGACAATGGGAAAGATGTGTCAACATAAGAAGAATGAAATCATGAAAAGGTATGTCGGCCTAGTTTTACTGTTTGACTTGACAAGCTGTGACTGAAGGACACATTCAGAAAGTGAACGTGGGTGTCTGCGTCATTGTTTTCAAAAGTCTCTGTTCCTGCTCGTCCAGACTAAAACACAACCCGGAGTTTTCAGACTAAAATGAGGTCAGCAGCATTTTCAAAAGTCTCCATTTTGGGAATTCCCAAACGCTGCAGTGGTGTGGATGCTGGGTGTTTTTAGAACAAGAACATACTAGTGTTGATGAAGCAGCAGCCTAATACTGACTATGCACCAGTAAGCCAAGCACTGAAAAGTACTAGTCATGGATTAGTTACTTCAGTAATCTGAGTAATTCATCTCTGCTTAACACCACACTGAACTCATTAACAAATGATGGAAAGTACTTTTAAACTGCAAAGTAACAGAAACACACAGGACATGAACATTAGGATTTATTTCTATGTGGTAACATACTGATGCACATTCACATTCCAGTGTAGCCGGTTACCAAAATACTGAAATCTTGAGGCAAACAACATGAGAATGAAAGCATGATGGCCTCATGCTCTCACAGTGGGCAGGCAGCAGGAGGATCAGCCCCCTTTCCTTCTCCCTCCCTCCCTTCTCGGTACTGGGAACTGGGGGAGAGGGCACGAGCTCAACTAGCCAGTAAAATCACTCTGTGCAGCACTCGCTGCCTGCGTGCACAGCCGAGTGGGGGGAAGGGACACGGGCCATGTAATGTCACACTGTGGTGCCAGAAAAACCAGGGCTGCTCTGAGAACTGTGAGAGCACGTTCTCTCAAAGAACTTCACCGTGTTTCATTGACAGTGAGGCGCTCAGAGTGTCTGCAGCGGTCACGTCCAAACACCATCTCTCAACAGCTTCCATCTTACTCGATACCCTGACTGTCACATGCCAGAGAATGTATTTCACATGTCGCATGTTTTGCACTGCCTTTCAGATTCATGACTTGAAACTCGATATTCAACCTGAGAGGAATGGATTCTTTCATAGGAAGTAAAATCATGTGAAAATAAAAGTAATTGATAAAGACAACAGAACATTACTGTGAATCTCTAAAGGCCAGGTGCAAAAGCTTTACTGAACGTTATTTTGTGTGGATCTTTCTCAAATTGAGATTTCATGTGATTCATCTGTTAAAGCCCAGACACACCAGATCGACATTAGAGAACCAGCGCCAATGAAGGGCGACTGGATCGCCTCACGTCACCTGTGTCTCGGCCTAAAAATTGGACTTTGAATGTACGGTCTGCGCCTGTGTGGAAGGAAATAATTCTCAGAAGATGGCGATAGTCCATTATCATCATCCCAAAAGATGGGAGGCAGTAGCTCAGGGGCGGCAGTAGCTCAGTCCATAGGGACTTGGGTTGGGACCGGAGGGTCGCCTGTTCAAGTCCCCGTCCGGACCAAAATATGGAGCGTGGNCCTGTGTCTCGGCCTAAAAATTGGACTTTGAATGTACGGTCTGCGCCTGTGTGGAAGGAAATAATTCTCAGAAGATGGCGATAGTCCATTATCATCATCCCAAAAGGTAACCAGAAGAACCACCATGATGCTAGTTAGCCAGTTAGCACATTGACAGCACAACCCAGTGTTGAAAGAACAGGGCATATTTACCGTGCGCCAGAGAACAACAACA
The DNA here is from genome assembly GCF_006386435.1 of Epinephelus moara. NCBI lineage: Eukaryota > Metazoa > Chordata > Actinopteri > Perciformes > Serranidae > Epinephelus > Epinephelus moara. The sequence goes on from NC_065527.1 coordinate 2,151,931, forward strand.
CAAACCATCACCCAGCGTCTCTGCTAAAGAGCTCATCTGACCTTATGTAACAAGTTTGATTTGGTCTCACTTCCTTTTAACTTCAGCTCTTTGTTTACTTTCCTCACATTCGTTTCTCTTCTCGTGCGCTCAGCTGAACTGCAAAACAGAGTCATCTCATTCACTGACATGCTGCGCCAACGCCGATTCAACATGCTGAATTAGCTGAAAAAAAGGCCGGCAAGGGCAGACGGTGCAGGACACACCGCAAAGACTATGCGCTCACTGACGGCCCAACATTGAACGCTACCTGTCAGCTTGGTGTGTGAGGGCCTTTAAGCACCACTTCAATCAGGCCATCGCCAATGTTCAGGCATAAAACAGCAGTGGACCATTTTATAAGTATAAGTATTAAGTATTTACAGATCATGCGGTCAGCGACCCATTCTGCAGTCAACAAGAAAGATGTGAGTTTATGTTTCGACTCTGTTTCCAGCAGCAGTGTGCGGCGGCTGCGCTTCGTAGGATGTGATGTGTAAAAAAAAAAATAATAAAAAAACTGTGAGCAAAGCAAAATTATTCTTTCAACCCAGAAAAAAAAACCAATTTCTAGGAAAAGTGAAACAAGAAATCCATTTAAAACATCTTTTAAGAGGGACATTTTAAAGAGTTCAAATAGAAACCTGCAGCTAGAAACACATTTTCAGATAATTCGCTTGAATCCTTAAAATGTACCGGCATTTTCTTAAGTCTGTTTTTTTTAGAGATAAGGGGATTAACTGTGGGTGTATAACAATGCCCTACGCTGCAGGCCTGTGTACTCTGTCTCTGACTGCCAGGAGGTGTCAACGCAAACAAACACACTGAGGGGACGTGTATGGGAGCCTGTGATGGATGTCGGCGTGTTTAGAGACTGAAGGCAAAAACATTTAATAAAGGTGGTTTCCTGTTGTGAGACAGTAAAATGCATTATAGCTCAGCTGAGGAGGAAGCCATTAATGTTTACATCTCGCACAAGTCTCTCATCATGAGTAGATGCACTCTTCCTTCTGTGCAGTGTAATTCAGTGGCACAAATACAGTTCCTACATGAAACTGCTCACAACAAGCTCTGTGGATTATTAGAGTAACCAGGTCATGAGACATTGCTGTTGAGTTTTCCAAATGTATTTTTTGGCGCTTTGAGCACCACAAGCTGAGTGCCATCTGGTTCTAGTATATTTGAGAGCATCTCTACAGCCAATATCTCCAACACCTGGCGACTTAAACCCAAATATCTAGACTGATAATTAGCTCTACAGGACAGAGGAAAAATATGGATTTTTGATTTGGGGGTGAACTGTCTCTATAACTTTTTTCAGACGATAAAACGGCTTTTAATAATGTGAAAACTGCGCGCACAAAATGTGTTCAGTAACAAAACATATTTCATGCTGAGAATAAGATGAAAAATGTGGGATCTCTTTTTACTGTAACAAATCTTGTTAACAAAATAATGTCAATAATTTTCAAATCAGCAAATGCTGTTTTTTTTTCCTTTGAGGAAACTGAACATAAGACAGATTTAACTTTGCTTTCAAGTCCTGTAAGAGACATATATCCCAGGTGGAGTCATGTCAGGTAAGACTACCGAGCATTTCAGAGATCTGAACATGTAACTCTGAGTCTTTGACGCACCTCATTCCAGCACATCAGGCAGAAGCAGGTGACGGGACCAGTGATCACTCTGTGGAGCATTTCTTGTACAACAAAGAGATTAGGCAGACTGAGAATGTTCAACAACCAACTGTCTTGTCTGAGTTTTTATCCGTCTCCAACATTCTGCATCTGTTCCAGTTCAGGTTGGGAATTAGGAAAAGAGAGAAAGATTAGTTGTTATGAAGGGGCCAAACAGACAGCACTGGCCCTAAGCCAGTCTGGTATGTCCAGGCTGGATAATCTGAGGAATAACCAATCCCAGTATTCCCAGCAATCCCAGGAGCACCATCTGCCAGACAAAGCTCCTTTTATGGAGCTCACCACAGACACCTACTCTAATCTTTTCCAAACACCTTCCACATCTTGCTCAAATGTAGTTTTCCCCTTCTTCTCTCCGTTCCCTCCATCACTCTTTTCTCATTGCTATTTTCCTTCCTCCTCCACCGCTGCCCCGCCCTCTCGTGGCGGCAACCCCTGTTGGCTTGTTGCCACGGACACAACACGCACACGGACATGCCTGCCGATGTTTTGAAACTCTGCCAGATACGACAGGGGGGGCGGTGGCTGTAAGCCAGCGATCTGATTGGATGGCCCGACAGCGGAGAAGGAAAACAAACCACAGTCAGCTGGCCTCCTTAGCCAGCGAGCATGTGACTGACTGTCGTGTGCTTAATACTTCAACAGTAAAAAAAAAAAGAGAGCAAAGGAAGTGAAAGGGTGGGGGAGATGGGAGGAGATAAGAATCAAGGGACAGAGAAAAAGGAGTTGAACAACAATGAGAAGTGAAGAAGAGAAAGAGGAGAAACATGGGGGGGGGCAGTGCTTGAAGCAAACAAGACATGAAATGAAGAAGCTGTATAACTGGAGCGTGGAGCAGCTGAGACGTAACAAATGTGCGCCTGTATACAGTCACAAACCAGCTATTCTTAGTCACTGTGACATTAGAGATAACAAACAGCCCACATGCTTCATGCTGAAGGTACAGCACATTAACAACATGCTTCATCTGCACCACACATGACCAACATTTAATGTTTTGTGCAGCGCTCTGTCTCAAAGCTCTCGTATATTCATCACCCGTTTGTTGGACACTTACACATGCAGATGGCTGGCATACCAACATGGCAGCCTAAAGAGCATGACCTTTACAGGAAATGGCCTGGTTACACAAGTTGGCTAAAAACATCAACATGAGCAGAGGCCACACATGGAGCGCTACCCATACATACAAAGAAAACCAAGTTACAACCCTTCAAATAAAGTCTTATTCCTGAAGTGAAAACAGAGAGCAATGAACGAACAGCCAGAACAACCAAAGTGAACATTTACTGAACACGTTAACAGGATCCAGTGACAGATCCATGAGTCTGACACCACCACAGCCGTTCTGAAGCTACGAGGAAGAAAGGCAACAATCATTTTATCCTCTATCCCGGTGATTCAGACGTGAACAGGTGTGTGCAAACATTTGATTGTAACTCAGCACCTAACCTGATGGCACAGTGTTGTTCAAGTGTTTTGCAGGACAATGATGCAAATGGTTTTTTCCTGTATTTCGATTCTTGGTTGCGTCAGCACCCACAGTGTCAATGCATCAGTCCCACTCAAATAAATTAAGGTGGCTTTACTTTTTTTCAACATATGCTCATACAAAGCTTCGTATGATATCTAACAATTGGGCGCCCCCCACCGTTGAGTTAAGCATACTTAATGTAAAGCTACATAGGTTAGGTTTAGGAAAAGAAACACGGCTGGGCATCATCTCGTTATGTACTTTAGGTAAAGTTGCACAGGTTAGGTTTAAGCAAGTAAAGGTACGTAGGTTGGGTTTACGAGAGTAGAGTTTCGTAGGTTGAGTTTCGGAAAAGAAACCTGGCTGGGTGTCATTACCTTACGTACTTTACGTAAAACTGAAGGTTAGGTTTAGGAGGCAAACTTGTATACTTTAGATTTAGGAAAAGACACATGGTTGGCGGTCGTCATTGTATGCACTTCACGTGACAACGTATCTTCAAATAACTCAAAGTTCATGTGGTTTCCTGGGGTAAAGTCCTGTGTGTGTTTGACACATCCACCCCAACCTGCCTCCTTACACTGACTTTCCCTCTTTATTCTACTTCCTTCTTCCATCCGGCCGCGCTTTGGTCAGAGGATCACAGCCTTCATGATTACATGGGTTATATGAGAATTCTGGTGCTTCACTGTTCGTAGGTCTGGACAGGGCCTGGTTTTTTCCCCACCCAGTGATGTTGCCTGTCACACCAGGGCCTCACTGTGATATATTGTAAAAATCAAACAAGCTTTAGGCAAATTGATTTTCACAGTGCAGCCGATATATCAAACACACAACAGTGTTCAAACACGCCGGCTCCTTCGACACACAGCGTCCGAACTACAGCAACTGTGCTAAATGTTTTCTGCTGACAAACAACCACAGCCTTGGCCTAATATTTAAAAACTCTTAGAGTGGACGAAACATGGCTGGAGGCTGTGCAATGTCCCCCAAACAGGGTTGAGAGCTTTAACGTCAAATGTGTTAACAGCACAATCTCACTGACTGAGGTCAAATAATGGCCAATTAAAACCCCATTTGTGCCCAACCACTGAGAAGGAAGTGGCAGCTTCCAGCTTCTGAATGGGTTTTAAATCCTGTTGTCAAAGAGAATGTGATAAATGCCTCCCTCTCTATCCATTAAATTTATATGGCCCAAAGTCCTCAAATGGACATCAAAGCCAGGACACACGCACGTGCATACACACTCCCCTTTAGCCTACATGAAACACATTCACAACACACAGGAAACAGGGAATGCTCTCTAATTACTGGGCACATGTTGTGCATTAAAACCCTGGAAGTACAACTTCATATAATCTAACTCTGCTGGCCGTGTGGAAACACACACACACACACACACACACACACTAAAATCCTCTTCAGAGGATAACTACCTACAGATGGGAGATGCTCTTAGAAAAGGAAAACGCTGCAGCCACACACTCACACGGATACTTCCAGGAGTGATGAAATGTAATCACTTGGCCCTCAACAGCAACAGCTGCTAAATCATGTTGAGGAGACTTTCTGCATCTATAATGTCCATTGTCTCTGACACAGAGCAGACAGAGAGCGCTGATGAGAAAGGCAGGAGTCGGCAGAGGAAATACCCAGAGTGTGTGTGTGTGTGTGTGTGTGTGTGTGTGTGTGTGTGTGTGTGTGAGACGGAGAGAGAAGGGGAAAGAGAACCCAGGAGGTATAAACTCAAGTTACAGGAATTCCTCTGGCCTTGTATCAGCGTCAGTGTTGGGTTAGGTTTCCTTACAAACACAGCTCCACAGAGGGGGAGTAAAACTGCTGATCACAAATCCAACCCAGCACATGTTTGAAGTGATTGTCTCCGACTACACAACCAGATAATGGAGCAGTAAAATCTCACAGAGTAAAGTAGAATAATGGGAGTGTGGGAGACACTATAATAAAGTTCTGAGACCTCCCGCTGCATCTGACGTCCCACTGTCTTCCTTAGTTCAACACTGGACAGACACAAGGCTGAAGTTAAGAATAACCTCAAAGTCCCTGCTAAGGTTTCGTCAAATAAAATCAGTTGCACAAAACACCCTTAAGTCTCCTCCTTAAGGTTTTCTTAAAATGTTCACTTAAGTACTTGTGGTTTAATCCTTGTCTTGGTCTTATACTTAAGGTGCTCCGCAGCACCATGAGGACCAATGAGGTCTCTACACAGGTCAGGGATACATTTTTGGTGCCAGCTGCACAAAACACCTTCATTTTTTCCCTTAAATATAACACTTAAGGCTCAAAAGAAAAAATGCATTGAAAGAGATTTGACAGCAGTAAAACTTTAGTTTCCATTTTAACTTTTTGTTTGCTTGCGCTGGAGCATGTGACACCTAAAGGCTTTTGTCCAATGGTTTAACTAACCTGAAGAAATTCCTTAAGTGCAAGACCAACATGAGGAGAAAACCTTAAATACATTTTAACAAAACCTGGAGGAGATGTGCTCTGTGCATTTTATTTTAAGAAAATCTTAAACCAGTTTAAAACAGCTGGAGTTAAGATTTTCCTTCAAATCCCAGTTAAGGTGTCCTCAAAATAAAATTGAATGCACAAAACACCCTTAAGTCTTCTCCTTAACGTTTCCTTAAAGTGTTCACTTAAGTATTTATGGTTTTCTCCTCATCTTAGTCTTATACTTAAAAGAATCCTGAAACCGTTACACAAAAGACCTTAGCAACCACAGTAAGGTAGGAAAATAAACTTAAGGTATCTCTGATTCCATCTTAACTGCAACATGACCTAGTTTATGGTGATAAATGTAAAAACACTGCGACCAGGAGAACACGATGCATACGCCTGTGATTTTACACTTAAGATTTGACTCAATTCATTTTCATTAGTTGTTTTCTGTTTTCTGGGGATCAAATTCACTGTGTAGTTTGTTCTTTCTATGATTGTATTCCTCCAGATGTATAATAGTTTCCTCCTCTGACCAGTCTGGTTTTCTTGTCTTCTTATTCCTCTGCAATTTTGTCACTGTCTAAACATAAGACAACACTGTGAGACGATAACAGGCGTCACAAGCGCGAGTTTACTGCTGTAAAATCTCTTTCAACACCGTAATGTTCTTCCTTAAATAAGAATACCTTTTAAGTGATTCTGTGCAACTGTGTCAGTCCCTCAGCTAAGGAGAAATTAAGCCTTAAGTGTCACACTTAAGGAAAAAACTTAAGGTGTTTTGTGCGACCAGTCCCTGAGGAGAAACAACAGCACTGGCTGTCAAACTAATTAGTTCAGCTTCACTTCGTCCTTATAAACACGATGTATTGTAGGCGCTCACTGCCCAGCAACCACTTTCTGTCCGCTCTCAGTCTGCTTCAGTAACCCCCCCGCCCCCACGACCCTACCCCTAAAGACTGTGTGCGCACGTGCACCTCCAGGCGTGTAGTCATGGTGACAACAGTTTAAAGCACAGAGTGTCATTTTGTAGGATTATCATGTCATTAGCAGCGTCTCAGATGAAGCTGCGTATGTATTTGTATGTTGGAGGGCTGACATCGCAGCGAGCAGAGGGCACTCCTTTGATGTAATCCAATTTTCCATTTCCACTTCACACACACACACACACACACACACACACACACACACACACACACACACACACACACACTACGTAGGACCCTCTCTGACCGCCGGGGCTTCAGATGAGTGTATACGCTGCTGAAGTAGGCCAACATACTCACTCATGTGTGCACTATATTCTTATCAGTGGGCGTCCGACTCCCCTCGCCGCCTCACAGTCTTATCTTCCAACTGAAACCTTCATTTCTCTCTCAATCTCTCTCTTTCCAGCATTTGGGAATCAATGAGCTTTTACAATATCCGCTACTTTATACTCCCAAATGATCTTCAGTTGCAGAGTGTTCATGAACAATGGGATAACTCAATATTACCGATGTGTCCATGAGCACAGAGCTGAGAGGAAACTCAAGCCAAAGCAAATAAATGTGATATTCACTCCACGGCCTCGGTAAGAACGAAGACACATGACCTCCGTCTCTCCTTTACAGCTGATGAGGTTAAACATGAGGTGCGTGTCCCTCCCTGTCCAAGTTACTGATGTCATGAAAAGCAATACTGTGGTACCAATTTTCTGTACTGAACGGAGTCCTGCACCAGGTCAGGTACCCGACAGGTAACCCAGGAAAAGCTGTGTAACGGGTGAAAATATATACATCTATAAATTCACTGGCACAAGTAAAAATGAAGTCGACGCGGTCGGGCAGCGGATGAGAGCAAAAATACATTTATTTTTCAGAATAAAACAAAGTCTGCTGTTAAATGCCAGAGGAAGAACACCTACATGACGTTGAGGAAGGCACCAAGTGCAGCTGAAGCAACAGCTCCGCCTCTCGTCTTAGTATGAACTTCTTACTTCCTGTTACTGTGACACGCTGAGTCAAAGTATCGTCGTCCGTGTTTTCCCTTCCTTTTTCAGCAGACATTGTGACACATAACAGCAGGTACAGCACAGGTGTCGCTGATGATGTTAAATATGGCTCCATCATGTACTGATCAATAGCAGGGCCATAAAGCTGGAACACCTCAGTGCAACGCAGGGGCACAGCGGGGGCTCTCGCCGCCGCCAGTTCTCTGACGTCAGCTTGGTGTGTCTGGGTCTTTATACAGAACGACGAGGCAGTGTGAAACGGGCTTATGAGTCAGATCCAACTCTTGCTCCTCCACAGCTCAACCTTCTCATCCAAACACATCACTTCAGCTCAAAAAAAACAAGACGGCGACCGCCAAAGACTTCAAAACGGCAGTCCACAAACCAACGGGTGACGTCATGGTAGCTACCTCCATTGTTTTTACAGTCCATGTTTTAGACCCAAGGGAGTGAACGGTTCCACAATAACCTCACTAACAAAAACGTTCTGTTGTTTAGGTGTGAACAGTCACCGCTGATCTCCTGGGAGAGGATAAATTCCTTGGCAGGCTCACATAACACTGCAGAGGGGACCAACCCAGCTCCTGGAGGAAACTCTGCTCCCTGACCAACACTGTGCAGTCGTCTCATGAGGACTCTGACACTAATTACACGCGAAGGTATAAAAGCACATGCAACAGTTTCTCAATCTCTTATTTTAGCAATGTTTCTGAGGTGATAAAAACATGATGTGACATGTTGTTCAAAACATTAATTACTATCAAACATGGCACCATGATTTCCTGCAAAACGTCAGCCCTCAATTAGTTTGGTATCAAAAATTGCATCTAATATCACTATTTTTAAAGGCACTGTACCACAGACAGAAATTCCAGTATCGTGACAACACCACACCACAGCTGCATCAAAGATGAAGCCCAGACAAAGTGACCCTTGTGTCTTCTGTTAAGAGCTGCACTTGAATACACAGCAAAGGCCACAGCTGATGGCCAGCTGACTGCAGACATACATGCATGTTCTGGTGTTGCGTGAGACGAAATAACAAGTCAGTACTCTGTTTTCCAGAGAGGGAAAACAACACTGAAGAAATGCCCATGAACTAGGTGACAGAGATATGCTGTTGGAGCTTTGCAGAAACTTCTCTCACAGCTCACACCACAGTTATGATATGAACTTTAAACCAACACTTTCAACACTCATGGAGCACTCACGCTCCAGTTTCTGAATGAAGCAGCAGGCTCGAAGGAGTTGGGGTACACTCAATCAGAACTGGGTCACAGGACGTGTCGTCTGACCGCGTCGGAAATCAAAGTTGTTCTGAACAGCCTCGCTCCAGGGCGGAGTGAAAAACCAGCCGTCATGAAGAGACGCAGAGACACAATTTATGCTTTAAATAAAATGGTTCATATTTTCTCTCCTGGAAGAAACTCAGTGTTGCACTCTCTTGTTCATGTGAAATGTGAGAGAAATAGTTGTGTAACCGATGAAACAAAGAAAGCTGGAGAGAGAAGTTCTTTCTCGCCTCCGCACAGCTGAAGTGGGTGTGAGTGACGGATCGATGGTTTCAGAAAGTTACAGAAATGGTCGGACATGTGAGCACACTGGATCCTGCACACACTAGGAAATGGAAACTTGTGCATTAAGTACATCTACACAAACTAGAGTTTAACAGAACAAAAAATAAACAATTGACAGAATGTTCACTTGACACATCGTCACCACATATGAAAATCCTAAAAAGTGCAAACAGGCCGACACTGGTCTTTGCAACAGAGAGACTGGAGTCTGACACATGATGGATGTGGAGCTGGGAGATGGACATTGACTGTGCTCGCTCAGCGCTCATAGGTGGAGAGAGACCAGCCTTCTCCTGTGTCATTCCCTCCCCCAGGGCTGAAGCACTGTGAGGCATTACTGGGAAATGAAGCCCTTACTGGAAAACTGTGCTCACCTATTTACTGGCAGTGGACGGAGGGTGGGGGTGGGGGGGTCAAGACAAAAAGTTAATTGGAAATGTGACCAGGCTCTTAAAGAAGTATTTCACGGCAGGAAATCAAACTAGTTTCTTTGTGCAGTAGGAAGATGCAAATACTTTTGAAGTTGGTGCAACATGATCAGAGAAAACAGGAAAAGGGGCTGCAGCGTTAGCTTTTACTCAAATTACCTACATCTACCAGAATGCATTGCGCCACACCGGACCAATGGTGGGTGACATATTGCGAGCTTGTCCGTTTTGACACAGCAAACAAAATGGTTGCCAGCCACAGTGGCGCTAGGCAACATGGCTCAAAAATAACAGCGCAATACTTTTAGGCTATATCGCGATACGCAATATATATCACAATATTCTGAAATCTCTAAGTATTTAACTACAGTTAGCATAAAGTTAAATAAAGTATTGTTAAAATTAAATAAATCAAAGTGGAGCCACTGGTGCTTTTATTTTGAAGCTCATCTCGGCCGAAGTGTTGATGCTTCTGCTGTGAAGTTAAATCTTCTTCTCAACAGTCAGACATCAGCAGTTAGCACAAAGTTAAACTGCTGCTGCAACTGTAAACATGATGATTAATTCATTGTGAGCTGGAAAAGCAGGAAACATACTAAAAGCTCTCCGGTTCATATATTAAAACTATTTGCAAGTCACTGCTGCTCTGTTGCCTTGAAATGTGAGTAAACAGTCTGGAGCTCTGCAGGTACAGACACACATCACTAATCCCATTAAATTTAACTGTTAGCGCAGCACCGTTAAACTGGATTTATTCACTGTAAGCTGTAAACAAACAGCTCGTCAGTTCATATATTAACATTTGCATTATTATAATATTCTCTCAATCCGCCCCTATAGACTCTGTGTGTGTGTGTCTGTAGTTGGAGCAACGGGCCAAGAACCAGTTAAAATCTGCAGAACGGTGCAATTTGAGCAGGAAGGTATTAAGTTTATTAAGAAATCTGCAAAGTGTCCCTTTAATGTTTTGAAACCCGCACACAGAATTACTTATTTACCGTTACTGATGCAGTTTACACTCAGCACATTTTAACAAACACTATATAACTCTGTTTTTCTTATACAAGTCTCTGCAACTTGTTAAAGTCATATCAGTGGATCTCAAATGGTGTACCATGATAATGAGATACTGCACATTATTACTGCAATATTCAACTGGGCCTGTACAACAAGTTATGAATGAACTTAACTGACTGCATCAGTATGTTGTGCACATGCATCTTACTATATAATGATGAAAACTGTGTGTGTGTGTGTGTGTGTGTGTGTGTGTGTGTGTGTGTGTGTGTGTGTGTGTGTTCCACGTTTTTCTCCTCACTGACTTGGTCAATCCATGTGAAATTTGGCACAGTGGTAGAGGGTCATGGGAGGATGCCAATGAAGCAATATTACATCAATTGGCCAAAGGGGGGCGCTATAGCATCCGACTGAAATGTCAAACTTTGAATGGGCTATTGCGGAGGGCGTGGCTCATCACATAAAGGTGTATAACATCTCAAGGGTTTCACCCATCACCACGCAACTTTGTAGGCATATGACCACACATAATCTGA
>NC_065527.1:2163141-2172187 GCF_006386435.1 Epinephelus moara
TGTCCCACGTTTTTCTACTCACTGACGTGGTCAATCTATGTGAAACTGCACATAGGCATTGAGGACTGGCATAGGTAGAAGGTGACAAAGCTACCAGTGGATATGGAGTAGTTTCCTAGTAAAGAGGCAAACTCTAGCTAAAAATGTAACCTAACCCTAATGGGAATTATCAGTGTGTGACACATCGAAGGTCCTGATTGGCAGCCAGTGTGACTGATGATAACATTTGAAAGGAGAAAGTTGTGACTGGGACGATGGAACACTTTATTGTTCAGAGCAAATTACAACAAAGCCCCAGTGAAGACGACCTACCACCATAAGATAAGAGAGAATACTGTCAGTAGACAGAATCATGAAGCTACCGGTCTTATTTTTCTTTTTACTGTCTCGGCATGATACGAATGATAACACACATTATAGAAGCTGTTGTGCTCAGATATGAATACAGGTGTGCCTTGAGATTTTGGCTCGCCCTTTGATGTGTCTTGGGCACTAAAGTTTAAAAACCATTGAGTTATATCATGAAAATTATGGAAGCTGTTGAGAGCTATTTTTCCTCACAACAAATTGGTTTGAAATTCTTTTATGGAGCAGAAAACAACCATGTGCGTCACTTTCTCAGGACAATCACACGGTGGACCAGAAATTGTCTCCAGAGGACATTTTCACAACATCAAACTTCCCTTCACTTTCCCATGTTGCACCACTGGACACATTATGAGTCTCTGAGTCGCAGTGGGCGGTGCCACCATGTTTTTCAAGGTTCAGTTAACAATGAAGGCGTCCTGCTGCGTCTCAAGTGTTTCACTGTCTGACGGGCAGTAAGGCGTGCGCATGTTACTGTACAGAGAGAGACTGATGTGTTACCTCAGTCTGTTTAATACTTACAGGAGAAAGTTAACTTTTGCAAAAGTGCATCACTGTTTGAGTGCATGTGGATATACGGTGATCTCTGCCCACTCCTACAGACCTTTTCAATAATCTACCTAGAACAGAAATGATTTCTTATTCATGCTCATGTGGGAAAGACGTTTACTCTGCAGCAGCAGCTCCTCAACAAAAACCAGAAGTGGTGCAGAGATGACATTCCAGGACCCCCTACCAACGCTATTTGTTATTCTTCCTGACCATATGACTAAACCAAGAAAAGCTGGTTTCCTGTTTTACAGGCCTTTGTAGTTTACCCAGATCACATGGTCCGAAAAAAAGCCCTGTGGGCCCCGAGTTCCAACTTGTCTTTCCCATTATCAGAGAAAACCTAGATCTCCATAATATGTCCACGGATAGGACTTCTAACAGTCACAGAAACATGTGTGCTGTTGCTACAGGGGCCTCTCTGCACTGAATGGATGGTGTGGTACAGATTAACCAGACTCTGCATGTGTCTATGCTTATAAGTGTGTGTGTGCACGCAGAGTCCATGTGTGTGTGTGTGTGTGTGTGTGTGTGTGTGCAAATCCAGCTCAGCACACGTGCCTGTTGGTCTCCAGGGAAGTAGGTGAAGAGCCACTCAGCTCCCTNCACGCAGAGTCCGTGTGTGTGTGTGTGTGTGTGTGTGTGTGTGTGTGTGCAAATCCAGCTCAGCACACGTGCCTGTTGGTCTCCAGGGAAGTAGGTGAAGAGCCACTCAGCTCCCTTTGAACCTGAGGCCATATGGCCCCCAGTTTGCTCCTATACTACACACATAATGCCATTACACTGTAGGGGTGTGTGTGTGTGTGTGTGTGCGATGAATATGTTATTACACGGTGCCAACACACACCAGAATCTGTCAAAAATAGATAATAAGATGGAGATGTTGAGTGTTTCTGCAGGACATGTACACATTCCCCATTCATGTGTGATTCATATATCTGAACACACACACACACACACACACACACACACACACACACACACACACACACACAGGTGCAGTGGTGTCATCATGCTCCTCACCTCATTGTCGTGGTGCTGGCAGAAGCTCATGTGGTCCTGGAACAGAGACAGCAGGGCGAAGTTGTTCTGCAGGGACTGGGCGAGGGACACCGACACCCCCGGCTGGCCCGGGTTGCTGTTGACGTTGATGCGGCCCAGGTGGAGGTTCTCCCCCAGGCGCTCGATGAAGTGGTCCTTGGTCAGCCGCACCCTCTGGTGCGCCCGCACACAGTTGTCACACAGGTACTCCTGGCAGTCAAGGCAGTGGGAGGTGGCGGGGTTCTCCTCATCGCAGGAGCTGCACTGAGGCTCCCCCAGGTTGGGGTGCAGCAGGCCTGTGTGGGGGTGATGGAAGCCGGAGGAGCCTCCGCCCAGGCCTCCCCGGTGGTGGTGGTGGTGGTGGCCGTTCTTGTTCTGGATCTGCTCCTCGGAGCTCACCACCACGTCCAGCAGGTTGCTGAAGAGGAAGTTGGAGGAAGGCAGGGAGTCCACTCCGGCCTCGGAGATGCACACCTTCTGGTCGCAGGTGGGGCACCGCAGCTTCAGCGGGTCCCCGGGACTGCGCTGGCCCTCCAGGCACTGCCTGCAGAAGGCGTGCAGGCACGGCAGGACGTGGAGCCTCCTGGTGGTCTGGCTGGAGGAGGACGAGGTATGTGAGGAAGATGAAGAGGTAGAAGAGCTGGAGGAAATAGGAGCAGAGGAGCCGCACAGCTCCTTGCAGAGCGGGCAGGTCTGCAGGTCCGAGTCTGGAAACGAAGCCATCTGCAGCGCTACTGGAACACAGGCTCACTTTACAACTACTGAGGTATGTACTCTGGGACACATCGGCCCGCTGTGACGTGTAGAGAATAAAGTTGTGTTTGAGGTAGATTCATGAGGTAATAAAGTCAGCTCAACAGTGAACACGGTGCTCATCGACTCGGTGTCTTATATAACTGGGACCTGGTGCAGACACTCGGAGGGAGCCAGGTCTGTTGGTGAGGTAACAAAAACACAAATGCTCGTGTAAGGCGTCTCGGGGTGAAGCGTCCGCGTCACTCTGCCACAGAGCACCAGCGGGATGTGAGAGTGTCTCATAAAATAAAGCCGAGACTGGAGCGACACTGGATCGGCGTCGAAGTACTGGAGGCTCGGTCTCTCCTCCCCCACCGCCTCGGCAACATGACTACAGAGCTCCGCGCTGCTCAACTGGCCCCGGATCAGTCTCAGTGAATTTAAGCTGAGCTTTATTCTCTGCTCTCCACTTTAGGCCCGAGTCGTCGTCGTGTCTTTGCTCTCTAGTCCACCATCGGGGCCCATTCAGGCGGCGTCGGGCGCAGCCAGCGGTCGCTTGGTTGGAGTCGCAGCGCGCGCCTGGGACCGCGAGACCGTGAATTATTCATCCAAGCAACAATCTCATAGTGTGGCTGAGAGTCTCCGCTGGAGCCCACACATCCGCCGGGACGTGTGTGAGGATCCTGAGTGGGTGAGAGGCCGCCTCCAGCTCCCCGCGGCTGCTCCGCTCTCTGCGTGGAGGAATGCGCTCCGTGTCCCAGCGGCAGGCAGCGCGGAGACACGGCCCCTATCACCGGGAGAAACTCGGTCCGAACACCGCGTGGAGCCGAGTCACGTCCTGTCCTCGCGTGTTGTCGCCGTTGTTGACCCACGGGTGGATTCACCTTAACGTAAACAGAAGGTGTGCGCTCTCGTGCGTGTGTGCTGCTCCGGCTGCAGCTCCTCGAGCTGCGCTGATCCGACTGAGGGAAAAATGGACCCACTTCCGCCCTAGGGAGGAGAGAGGGGCGTGAGTCAAACGCTCGTGCCCGATAAAAAAAAGGGAGTGTGGTCAGGCGTGCACGCGCGCGCAAACAGTGCTCACTGGCGTCAGAATATTTAGTGACAAGTTTATTTTCCCATAAATGTTCGCAGGTATTTAAACATTTGAACGCTGAGAATATTGATGGTGCGATTCCTTTAAACACATGGCAGAAAAGGCAGCGAGCCACTTGGTAAGACATGTAAAATACAATACAATAGAATAAAATAAATAGATAAAGAAAATTATTTAGGAAATATCCCACAACTTGTAATAAAATTAACTGAAATACAATAAATACATTAAGAAAATTATTGTTTTTTTAAAAAAAAGGGAAAAAGGCAGTGAGCGACTTGGTAAGAAATGTCCCACACATTGCAAAAATAAATACAATTAAATAAGATTAAATACAGTAAATTAGATTTAGAAAATTATTTTAAAAATTTAGTGGGAAAAAAAGGCAGCGAGCAACTTGGTAAGAAATGTCCCATAAATTCCAAAAATATAAAATAGAATAGAATAAAATAAAATAAATAGATTAAAAAATTATTTAGGAAATATCCCACAACTTGTAATAAAATTAATTAAAATACAATAAATACATTAAGAAAATTCTTTTTTTTAAACAGGGGAAAAGGCAGTGAGCGACTTGGTAAGAAATGTCCCACACATTGCAAAAATAAATGAAATGAAATGAAATGAAATGAAATGAAATGAAATGAAATTAAATTAAATTAAATTAAATTAAATTAAATCAAATTAAATCAAATTAAAAACAATAAATTAGATTTAGAAAATTATTTTAAACATTTTGTGGGAAAAAAGGCAGCGAACAACTTGGTAAGAAATGTCTGATAAATTGCAAAAAAAATAAATAAATAGATTAAGAAAATTAGGAAAATTAAAAAAAAAACTAGGGGCAAACAATAATAATAATAATAATAATAATCATTAATTTTTAAACACTCTTTCCAGATTATTTCCTTGTTTGTTTCTTTCTTTTTCCAACCAATTTTCTTGTTTTTGATTTTCTCGTTTTACTAATTTCTGGTTGATTTTTTGGGTCATTTCTTCTTTTTCCGTGTCTTATTGCCTTCTTCCCGTGTTTATAAAAGACATCAAGCCAATTTGCTCAGGTTTCAAAGGGTTAATCAGCATTAACTGAAATACATCATCTTCATTGTCGTTATTCAGACAACATCTGGAAATGACTCTAATTTGCAAAGACTCTTAACACTTCACTGATTCATTTGTAATGCACTTTAGCTTGTTAATACTTTTTCTTTTTTGTAAATTGTACATCTCTAACAGTTTCATTTTACTTCTTAGTCCGGAACTTTTGTTCAATTCTGCAATCTTTTATCTTTTTCTTTTAATGTATGATTGTTGATATTTAATAGGGGAGGTGTCTTCATGAGTCATTTTGGCGCCTCACCTCTCCTGCACAATGTTTTAACTTTTAATGTATTTTCTCCCGTCTCCTCTACACATGTATGTGCAAATACATAAACTAAACTAAACTAAAAAAGAAGCCAGGAGGTTTAGGTTGAATAAATAATAAAAAAGGAAAAACATTGATGCTGTTTGTCTTATTAACTTCTTTGTTTGTGTTTTCTGTGCTGTTGATGACATATATCATTTTAAAGTGTGGTTATTTGCCCCCGGCTAAAAACTGCTTTAAACACCACAACTAGAGATAAGGAAAACCGGATGGTGTCGGCACCAACAAGGCCTCAGGATATTTACAGGAAGGATGTAGATAGACATGTTTACCGTACAAACATCCCTCTTCATCAGTTCTCCAGTTAGTGCAAATAAAGATGATTATTTTGGTTAAGTACGCTGCACCCAAAAAAGATAAGTGGGAATGTACAACACTCAAATATTGATGGAGATGTAAACATGTGTATGTACCCAGGGGATCAATTCTAATGACTCTCATGATGCACTGACAACTCATGTAGCACCACCAACAGGTAACAGTTAAATATCTGAACATGTACCAGATGGACTGGAGCAAAACCTGATCCAGATATTCATGGTTCCAAGAGGATGAATCCCACAGACTGGTGAATCCCTGATTTGTCCCTCTAGGACCACCACAAGGCTCACATTCAGAGGCCACTCATATATACATACATATATAAATGCCTTGTTGATGCCAGAGGTCAGAGGAGAATGGCCAGACTGCTTCAAGATGATAGAAAGGCAACAGGAAGTCAAATAACCACTGGTTACAACCAAAGGGAATACAGAGAGAGGAGATTAATATTTGAAGTTAAACAGGTGATCCCAGCCCTGGTTTTAAGATGGATTCTTCCAGTTTCACCATCCTCTCCTGTGTTTCTGCTCCCGCCTGTTTCAGACGGAGGAACGTAGAGACAGGCAGCAGATCAATACTCCTCCATATCTCAGGACTCTAACCAGCCAACTCTGTGCTTCACAGACCGCTGTTCACTCCACCGTACCACATGTTGTCTGAGTGGTGCATCAGAGAAATGATTTACTTCCATTAGGCCATGGGCGGATAATGAGACACTGGGCCCCTGGGCACAGACATGCAGAGGGCCCCACCATCTCTCCTACATGAGCGCAAACACTCAGACTTTATAGTTGACAGTTTTCAGACATCTGGAGGGAGCTCAGAGTAGAGCCGCTGCTCCTTCATGTTGAGGTGGTTCAACATCTGATCAGGATCCTCCTGGGCGCCTCCTGTTAGAGGTGTTCTGGGCACGTCCCACTGGTAGGAGGCCCCGGGGCAGACCCAGAACACACTGGAGGGATTATATATCTCATCTGGTCTGGGAACACCTCGGGGTCCTCCAGGAGGAGCTGGAAAGTGTTGCTGGGGAGAGGGACGTCTGGGGTGCTTTGCACTGTACGCCACTGCGTCATGTTATTTACATCATGCAGAGGACAATGCTGACAAATGTAGTGAAGGAAGTCAGATCTGTGGGCTAATTTGACACAGGTCACAAACGTTACTCCGTTAATCTCACAGGAAGGAAAACACAGCGATGAGACGGCGAGCTGATTTACAGCATCCTCACGAGGTGATCAAAGTGAGCAAGGAGGATGAAAATACGCCAGAGGTTATGTTGATATGTCAAAGTGAGAAAAAATTCCTCCCTGAGGATTAATCCATAGCTCAGTGTGTTTCCCACAGCAGCTCTTCATACAGCCGCTGCAGGAAACTGGTGAGTCCGTCTGACGCTGGCTGCAGAGTCTGTTTCTGTTCTAGAAGTCTGAAGAATGAATTCTTTCATATGACAGATCTGTCGGGCCTCAGATGACACAGACTAACGCCTGGAGCACGACACAGACGGCACTGCTCTGAGCAACAAGAAAAATCACACAACAGTCCTGTGTTGGTATTATCTCTGACACACACACACACACACACTTCTGTTATTTACAGCATGTCATGTGACTGAATGGCGCAGGGAAACTCTTTGCTTCACGTCCTCCTATTCAGTATTTATAAGCTCTAGATAAACATCTCATAATTGGTTTTTAACACACTGTAATGTAGCTGCTGCCAGTTCAGATCTGTGAAGACATTCGTCTCTAGTGTGTCCCAACATACAGCTGCACGCTGCTTCAGCACTGAATGATGGCAGCGAAGGGGAAACTGTCAGTTTACAATAATAGAGTCAGTGTTTCTTGTGTTATCTTCACTTCTCTAGTCGTCTTATCATCTGTGGAAAAAGTGGTCAGCTGTGAGGTCTTCACTGTCTCTGATCAGCTCACAGTTGTACAGTTGTTGTGTTTCATCGACAGGCCTGAAGCCAAATACACTGCTAAAAAATTAATGGTCACAGTCAAACAGGAAGTCAGTGAAACTTCAGAGAGATCAATCCAGTGATTGTGAATCAGTTCCAGCTGCCCCTGGTACAGAGATCAATTTTCAGCATCTGGGTGATTGGCTTTATTATAATCCTCTTTGTGGACTCTTATTTTGGAAAGTGACCATCGGTTGGACAAAATATGAATTTCATCTAAAAGGAGCTTTGCAGATTCACTTCAGTTACCTGGGTCTACTTTATTTTACTTTCAGCAGCCACATTTTTTAACACCTCTTTAATCACCTGTTCATCTTCAGTTAATCATGGTTTACATTTCAGCTCAGCACAGCTCAGTGCCGCCCCCTGCTGGTTCAGCTGCTCTGTAACACCCCCACACTGAGGCAGCTGGTGTCGACCTCTTTATTTGAGTTAAATATGTATGAAATTAGAAAATGCATCTGAGCCAAAGGGTCGTTTTAATTTTGTTTTAAATATAAAAATGGCCAAGTTGTGTTGGATTAAACTGAAGCTGCTACAAACGTGTGTCGGAAATAATACACACCATAAAGCAGATGAAAGCAGCTCAGTGACCTCTGCTGGACCTGTCTGGTTCTCTTTTACATTTATCTTTTATACATGCAAAAGGAGCAACAAAAGAAAACTAAGGTGGTGACACACAGTACATACATGGAGGAGACGGAAACACAAATATGGAAAAAACGAGACAAACAAAAAATATCAAACATAACAGTTCTCTTGCTGTTATAAATATGCAAACCAGCGCTTGTTGCTGTAGCTCTGCTGAGGGTTGTTACATAAGGCACCCGTGTGTATTTGTCTGAGTGTGTGTGTATTTATAGCCGATGAAGAAGAGACAGGAGAGAGAAGGACCGACTGAGTAAATAATAATACAAGGCAGGAGTGTAAATAAAGACAGAGCAGGCAGTGTGTTTGTACTGGGCCCCCGGGGTGGAAGGGCCTGTAGAGAGAGCGGGCCCTTACAAATTATTCAGATTGTAAACTTGGAAACAAACCTGTTTCAAAGATAAATGACAAAAAAATATTAATTTCAAAATGATGCCATTTTTTTTTTTACTTTATTTTTTAAAACTGTCAGCCATCCTAAACAAACCTGTGTTTTTCTATGTAAAGTATAAAATCTATAAATACAAAAACTACTCAATTAAATGATTCATTTCTTTCTTCGATATTTTATGATATGCCGTGATGACTGCTGGGTAATATGTATGCTGAAGTTGTCCACTGTCAAGTCTTTGTGTCGAGACAATGCATGCACTCCACCCCGTCTCAGCTTCCTCAAGCCACTGATTAAAAATAATAAATCATACTAAATATACAAAACATAAATATAGTAATAACTAGTCCATACCCATTGGTAGCTTTGTCACCTTCTACCTATGCTAATCCTCAATGCCTATGTGCAGTTTCACATAGATTGACCACGTCAGTGAGTAGAAAAACGTGGGACAGACAGAATGACTGACTGACAGAATGACACACTGACAGTTTCCGTGATTATGTACAGCAT
>NC_065527.1:2172512-2176490 GCF_006386435.1 Epinephelus moara
GAAAATCTATATAAGCGGAAGTTATGGGTTCTTGAGGCAAATGTGTTCCTCATGAGGAGAGGCATCTCTGTGCAAAGTTTCATGTCTCTACGACATACGGGGCATGAGATATGCCCATTCAAAGCTTGACATTTCAATTGGTTGCTATAGCGCCCCCCTTTGGCCAATTGATGTAATATTGCTTCATTGGCATCCTCCCATGACCCTCTACCACTGTGCCAAATTTCACATGGATTGACCAAGTCAGTGAGGAGAAAAACGTGGAGAACACACACACACACACACACACACACACACACACACACACACACACACACACACACACACACACACAGTATTCGTCATTATATAGTAAAGATAAAATAAATTGAAATAAAATAATTTTAAATAAAGGACTAAAGAAAACACAACAAGGTACACCGTGATACAGAAGTTGACAGTTTTACTGTGTTCATTTGCATATCTATGATATTGGAAAAAAAATACAACCGCACAAAGAATCTCAACTTTATTTTAGTTATTTTCAAACTTTTTACACAAACTTCCATCAACAAAACGGTTGAGTTTCAATTATGATAATAAAACGTTCGTTCAACCAAAAATAAATCACTAAAATGCTAAATAAAAGCTAATGAGACTGATGAACGATGCTGCTAACACACTCATGCAAACCAAAACAGCTACCTACCTGCCAACCTTTTAACTTTTATCACTGAAATTATTTGTTTAGGATTTCTTTCCCGTCTGTGAACAAACACCGCAGAGTCTGGAGAACAATTTTTTTTTTTGTTTTTTATAAAACGTACAAAGGTGCATACAAAGAAAATAGAAATCCGCTCAGGAACGAGCAACAGTTGAGGTTTGACAATCAATAACACAACACAGTAACATCATACTGTCAAAGACTAAACACGTCACAAATATATACACTCACATCACATTTACACTGCTGTTAGAAACTTAATTTGATACCTGTAACATCTCTGTTCCCGACAGACACTGAGTGACATAAACCAGAGACACGTTAGCTAAAAGGACCGTTCAGGAAACAACAACTAAAAACAAAAATCCTTAAATATATTTTAAAACAAAACAAAGTTATCTTTGTGAAACACTAATGCTGGCGTCAGTCTTTGGTTATGATTTTATGTTTCACAGTCAAAGACTAAACTGAAATATGACCATTATTGTTACAAACACACAGCCAACAGAAACACACGTGTTCCGAAAAACACCAATGAAATGAGGAAAACAGAGTCAGCTGATGTCTCTGGAACATACACAGTTTGAAGGAAAGCAAAGAGAAGTCCTACCAGAGACTGTTTGGTTCAGTGCGCCCACACCTCATTGGCCCACAGATGATTGTGACGGAGCCACCATCGAGCAGAGGAAACGTCAAGCGTGAACACTTGATCCTGTGCCGAGTCAACGGCCGTGTAGTGAACAATGAGTTTGGGATGAGTGATACAAGCTGCAGAGAGGACGCGGCTGCTGGCCGTCAGATACTCGCTCTCACAGCTTTGAGTCCTTGAAGAGGAGGAAGGAGAACAATCATGACACACACATCACATCACGCAGACTGTGTTCTCACGTGTTCACTTTGTTGACAAAGAGTTTTCACCAACAACCTTTTTTCCCCACAAAGAAAACGAGACAACGAGCTAAATATAGATTCTGATAATAAAAACCGAGACAAAATCTGTTTTATTTTTGTTGACGAGACCAAAATGTTCATGGTGGCTTGTCGCACATTGAAAGCAGAGAACAGCCGTGATATCATGAGCCACAGGCTGGTAAACTCCAGTAAATAGTCTGCACCAGGATGTTTGGGTTGGTGCGAGTTGTGAGCTGTAATTCAGCAGTAAATAATCAGCCGTGTGTGTCTGACTGTGGATGGTGGAGCTGCTGAATGGATTTGTGGAGTTTGTTAGTTGCAGCGGTGGCTGTTAGCAGCTAGCTCCGCTCGCAGACTTCACAGCTTCACCCCGCAGGACTCCACTCAGTCCGGACTGGAGAAGGTTTGTGGGTTGATGGTGTTTGACAGGCAGGTAGGAGGCTCAGTTATCTGTGAGTGTAGCTGTGCTGTAAGTAAACAGTCTGAACTCAGATCAGTTTTCTCTGACAGAGATGAAAGTTTAGTTTGAATCACCAACTCTGTGAGAGGACACCAGTTTAAACCTCCAGACTAACATGTTGCACATGAAGAAACAAGTTATGTTTCTGCTTCTTAACAGTCACATGGATAAGTCAGAGTTTACAATGAACCTGGGGACAAATCCTAGTTGGCTCACATTAGTTATTTGTTGAGAGCATAAATAGAGAGATGTTGAGCTTTTCAGATGATGATCAGTGAGTGTGTGCTCGTAAATCAGCCCTTAAACCTGTCACACGCTGCTGGAGACACGACACACATTATTTTATACAACCTGTCACCTTGAGTCTGATTTATGATCCATGAATCAGACTCACTGGGTTAGTTTGAAGATAAAGAACATATAGAAAACATTGTGACTAAAGTGTGACTAAACTAATAAACATTTTCGTCTCAAGATCTAACATAGCTGTCAGAATGAACCCTGGCTCTCACACACAAACACACACCTTACCTTTTCAGAGTGATGCTGAGAGTGGAAGTGCTGATGTCTGACCGGTGGATAATGTCGGTGGCGTTGACCGTTATGAACATCTCGTAGGTGAGAGCCAGCTCCACCTCCCCCAGCTGCCAGGGGACGATCAGCGCCATGAAACCAGGAGGAGCCGACACACCTGGGTAATAGCCCTCACTCAGAGAGTCTGAGGAGCATAGGTGCAAACAACTGTTAGAAAGTCTTTGATTTGCTGGATATTTCTGCTTCTCCTAAGTTGTGTTTATGACCCGTATTAAAGGGGAACACCGCCTAAATTAATAATTCCAATATATAATTTCCACGACCTTGGAACGTTCAATCAATATCTGAACGTGAGCGACGTTCTCTCAGATCTTAGAGAAATAACATGCATTCATTTCAAAAACTGGTGTAGTTCCCCTTTAATACAGGTGCAGCAGGTAATAAACCAAAGGGTTGTACTTACGTTTGAAGATTTCCCGTGCACGCAGCCAGATGTTATGGTTGCCCAGTTTTTGCAAAAGCATCTGCAGCAACTTTTGCTCAACTGCTAGTTTTTTAGAAAGCATGAAGTCCACCGTGTCTGAAGCTACGTTAAGAATCTGTCTGTCCTCAAACTCCTGCAGGTGAGCGTTTAACAGAGGAACATACCTGGAGACATCAACCAGATCTGAGGACAACAAAACAGACAGTTAGAAAACATCACACAGAGCGCTGCAGAGGGCCGACTGTCACGACTGGCCTTAAAGATTTTTACACACACATCATTTAGTTATACCTCAAAATGACCACATCTATCTGAGAACACTGCTGCTCTGATGCTGCTTGTTTTTTAATTGATAATGTTTGATGTTCCTAATTTGCTCACAGGGAAGCAACACTCATTACCGCAGATCAAGGACTAAGCTGGCTGATTTCCCCGAGATGTGAGTCATTCAGACAGGACTCAAAATACTTTCTTCCGTGCACCTGTGCATGACACTTTTAAAATGACATGCACCATTTTTTTTTACCTGCACCCAAAGATTTGTTTGTCCGCATTTTCTATGATCATAGGAAAAGGGCAGTTGTCAGAGAATGCCACAGCAAGCAAACACACCGTCTGCAGACAGTGAAGACTGCGAATTTTCCTAGTGGACTACTACTAATGAACCTTCATTAATATAGGCCTATATTTTATCTCCAAGTGCACGTCACACACTGAGCGAGCCGCCTGTTAATGACGCTGTGGGCTAATGGGCATGTAGCTACTTCCATGTTTCAGATGATACGTCATGTTTGTAGTCGACCAATGAAGATGAGTTTACATATCACCTTGGGTTCGTCCTTCACCTTCTCAAAATGATCCCACACTTTGGATTTCCTGCCCGAC
>NC_065527.1:2176832-2184268 GCF_006386435.1 Epinephelus moara
AAAGGAAACAGCAGAGGCACTTTATCAACCCGCTGAGTACTGCCATTAGCATCAAGCTAGCAAAGAATGTTCTTTCTTCATAATGGAGGATATAAAGGAATCAAACTCACAGATAGTGTCTGGGCCTTTACTCAGCACAGCTGCAGAGGCTACCAGCTGCATCTCAAACACACACCACCATTTATCATTCTGGCTTTAGTTTGAATCTGCTCACGTTTGTCCTGTTAAATTTAAGCATTGCGCCGTCATTTCAAACTCAACACTTCCTGTATCTGTTTCAAATTAAAAGCCTCTTATCATTTCAGCTGAGAGAATCCCTTCATTTTTAAACAGGCTTTTATTGTGAAACATTTGCAGGAACTTCCTGTTGAGGATTCAGTGACTTGCTTAATTTGCATGCGGCACTTCAAATGTAGCTCCGCCCATCTGGTGACACTTTTTATGTTACTACAACAACATTTCGGCTGAGACATGAACAGACACAGAGACTGAAATAGTAGTAGTAATAATAAAAATAGGACAAAAATAATCGGATGACATCAGACACGTCGTGAAAGACGACCAGTGATGATTGGCCGTGGACCATCGTGTAGTCAGTCAGCGCCCAAACCCTGGTGAATGAGGTTATTATTTTGTCTCTATCAGAATACAGCTTTACTGCGCTGTGAGACTGAGTCTATGTGATAAACACTGGGTGCATGAGACACTGAGATAACACACAGGTACATTCTGATGCATTAAGCCAATCATGGTTACCTATTTGGGTCAGAGCTGTTACCTCGGAGTGTGTTCAGAGCTCCGTCCACGGTGCCACTCAGGAGGAAGAGCTCAGCCGCCACGGTGATCAGGTAGCAGCGGGACGCTTTGTCCTCATTCCCAAACAAACCCTTCAGTGTTGAGTAGTTGACTCTGGAACAAGACAGCACCTGAACCACCCTGTGACCCTACACACACACACACACACACACACACACACACACACACACACACACACACACACACACACACACACACACACACACACAGAGCAGCATTAATGAACTCAAATTTTTTGTTTTGGTTTTGGTTTTCATTTAAACACAGGCATGATGGCTTGGTAAGCTCCCTTGAGTCAGGACAGCCTCTGCTACAGACACACACATCATGTCCACAACAGTCCTGACTCAAGATGGCTGACAGGCCGTGACAGAAATCAGATGACAGGAGACAGAGGAGGCTTTATTTACCTTGGCCCATTGATGTGTTTTGTGGTATCTCAGCATCAGAGAGACTCCGATTCTGCCTAAAAAACTCATCTGGCTGTCCTCACCTTCACTCTGACAAACTACAAATCAGAACATTCACATCATCAGAAATCATTATGCAATGTTTTGGGAAATCAGTGATGATCACAAAACAAATGCAACTTTTTTTCCTGAATCTACAGTTGAGGTTCCACCTGACTCAGCGAAGGCAGCAAAGGGCAGTGACAGCTTGTCCTTGCTCTCAGACAGGAGAGCTATAGCAATGCGACCACTGATTCGCCCCACTTGGTTGGGATGTTTGTTGGATTTGCAGATGGACCTGAAGACCTGACCCATCCGCCTCCAGTCCTCCTGCTTGGTACACAGCTGACAGGAGACACAAACACAGGAGAGAATGAACACACAATCAGATCAGCCCTGGACAAGTTGATAATGGTGGAAGAAGTTTTCAAATCCTTAAAGTACTAACACCTCAGGCTGCACCAAAGAATGTAACCTCCTCCATTTCACGCTGCCTTGATTCAGTGCACCATGCATCTCTACGTTTTATTCCAAATGCACAGTCTCTGACTCCCAGCAAATCTTCTAGAAGCAAAATATAAATAAAATTGTGCCAAAAGTTTTTGCTCACAAGTAAATCAACACTGCTTTTACTTTCACACTGTGCTCCATTATCGCTAACTAACATATCTCTGCACCGATATCAGACTTAAAATATGACTCATCTGCACCTGAATTCACCAAATCTCCTCTGGCTAATTCTCTGCTAAATATATATATTTTTAATAGCGGTCACAGTACCATGATGCACTGCAGCATTTCTCTTATGAGTATCTGAGCTGACGCTGGACAAGGATGGAGATTAACGGTTTCAGTACGGTATCATTAGCAATGTTGTTCATGCATTCATCAGACTGTTTCATCAGGTGGTTTAACAAGTTCACTGTGACGCTTTGCAGCACAGACACGTCTCATGCTCTCTTTGCATATGATCTGCTCTCTACGTCCCAACAACAGACGGTTACGGTTGATGACGGATGATTTTCATTTCTGCAGTCGCAACATTCAGGAAAGTTTTTCACAGGGTGCTGCAGCAAGGTGCACGCTTAGTGGAGACTGCTGGTAGTTCAGGAAGCGCTCCATCTGATATGCACACAGAGTGGAGCCTAATTTTAGATCAATACAGAGCACTTCTGGTCAAATATAGAATTTACACAAACTCTTTCATTCCATTATCCAGTGTAAACAAGGCCAGATAGACTGTCACAATTATATTTTATGGTGTCTGTCTGTGAGCCTCTAACCTTGCGCATGTTTCTATCATCGTGTGACAGACAGAGTTTTTCGAATCTTGAATCAAAGTCAGTCACGTTCACTTGATTGTGGGAAGGCAATATCCTGATTAATACTAGATTAATCACATCTAACACAGAAAACTGAAAATAAAAATAATCTGAAAAGTCACAAATATAGTGGAGTAAAAAGTATAAAGTTGCATAAAAGGAAAATACTATATAAAGTACAAGTATCTTGAATTTGTACTTACGTACAGCACTTGAGTCAAAGTACTTAGTTACATTCCACCACTGCTGCAGAGAAGAACTAACCTCTATTTCCACGATTGAGTGGGCAAAATTCAGGTACTCTGCAAAGGGCTCACTGCTGGATAACCTTTGTTAAAGAAGATAAAAACAGAGTGATTAGTTTGGCATCGAAAACACACAGTGATGGTCAGAGATCAGTAACTCACAGACTGAAACACTGTCTAGAATGTTACCATACTGATGAGTGGCTTCATTTACATGTTGAAAGTTCAAAGCTGTCAAGTAGATTCATAAACTCAGCAGCTTATTTTTGTTGATATGAATGTTCAGGTCTCCAGTCAAGATTAATCCATCATGTCCAGTGATACTTAGCAAGATCAGCTCCTGGAGAAATACTGATGATTATTTTGGTGGCCGATTTAATGTAATGTTGAGCACTGATAACACTGCTTTGAGCTCAAGGTATTCTACCTCAGAAACAAGGCTAAATTTCTCTAGCATTTCTAAATGAAAAAGATGCAAATAAATGTATTCACGCCTTTATCTCAAGCCGACTCAACAACTGTAACGCACTTTTTACTGGCCTCCCAAAAAACACCACTGAGAGACTTCAGCTCATTGCAAACTCTGCAGCTCAGCTATGAATCAGAACCAAGAGGAGAGAGCACATCAGGCCAGCTGCTCATTTAACATTTTATTTTAAGCTCCTCCTCCTTGTATACAAAGCCCTACATGGGCTGGGACCAAACTACATCACTAACTCCCTTGTTAGTTATTTGCCTCCAAGAACACTGCAATCATCTGCTGCTGATTTATTGGAAGAAGATCATGGATGCAGCGCCGTCAGTGACGCCCCAAAGCTATGAACATACTACCTACAGATATCAGGGAAGCTGCTCGCTAAATATTTTCAAAAGAAAGCTAAAAACGTATCCGTTCACTTTAGATTTTAACTCGCTCTGACGTCCTCATACAGCTCTGAAGCTCTCTTTTTCCCACAACATTTCAGAAATAAGAGTCATAAATAGGTGTGGATGATACATTTTAAAGAGCGCTGTGAGTTGAAGTTGTTCTTACTTGTGGTTAGGAGACACTGAAGCCACTGAGTTTGAATGAAGTGTCCGCTGGAACTCAGGAGTGTTTTTCACATATTCGAGGCAGTCCGAGCTCAGCGCCAGACCTGCACTGGCCATCTGTCAACATACATGCACAATAAGGTCTCCCACATACACAGAAAAAGACACATCCTACTGCCCTACGGTGAGTTGAGTGTGTAGGCATTGAGATACCTTGAATGTGAGCTGCATGAGTTCAGGTACAAATCCCATGAGACCCTTTTCTCTCACTGTATTAAAGAGGGCCAACAGGAACTCATGGCCAGGCTAGCGGGGCAGCAGGAGAGGAAAAAGGTCAACATCTATTTTTATGCCCATAGCGGTGATGAGTAATTTAAATAACACCAGTGAGATCTTTTCTGCCTGTGCAAAATACAACGTGCACTGCCCTCCACTGGACAACAACATGTACTGCAGCATGATGGATGAGAAGCACACTGACCAAAACCTTGTGGGCCAAGCTGACGCTGAGGACTGAGAAGACATCAGACACCATGCCGGCTTTGAGCAGAGCTCCGAGGAGTGACAGATACACCGGCATGGAGAAATACGCTCCTGGTGGGTTGTTCTGGTAGTAGCCTGTAAACATGGCTCCTGGAAACAGAAGGAGACAGTCACTCATATAAAGACACCCGTGGAGTCAGACAGATGATGCAACAAAGTAGAGAAAGGTTAAAGAGGGTGGTTAGGGGACAGAGATGCTTGCTCAGGAGTAACATATTTATACTGTATAAAAATGCGTCCATTCAGGGTTCAGTTGAAGGATAAGTTGAACACTCACCTGCTTTCTGAAGGCACACTGGGTTTTTGGTGAAGCGTGTCACAGTTTCAACACACAGCTGAAAGAAGGGAAAAGTACAGTGACTCCACCGTTCTGAAATGAAGTGTGGAACTGCAGTCGAGGTGCAGCAGAGGGTGATGTTGCCTCTGATCAACAGCCACCTGAGAGCTTTAGCATGACGAACTGCACACATCAGTTTTATTACTGACATAAAAATCAAAAATCAACTGTCGACTCAATCGACTTTACTCGATCAGGGAAAAGGTACGGCACATCCACACGCTGCTGGAAAGCTGAGAACATACTACACACACACTCACCTTCTCGTCCCCGTCCAAAGGCACGTGCTGGAAGCGACACATCTTGAACCCACAGGACATGGACTCACTGAAGTACTGCCGGCAGTACTGAGGGTTCAGAGGAGAGAAGCGGCTACATTACTCTAATCAAAATTAAAAACATTGAGTCTGCAGCAGGAGAATATGCAACAAGTCTTGATTAAACACCGTCTTCGTAAAACAGCCACTGATTTTCTGCCTCTAGATGAAACTAGATGATGTTAAACACGGTGATCAATTTCATTTATACTCAATGCTACATAATGTGTTCTAAATCCTTTTTTTATGTTGGAAAAATTCTAAATAAAGTCACAGTCAGACCAGAGATGATATCAGGCATATGAGCTACATCCAGCCAGACTGCAGTCTTTAATCTACATCAAAATTAACAGTGGTGCTCAAAACCTTTTGCACAATAATCATTTACTATGTTATTATTTTTATAATTAACACATTACAGCAAATGAAGTGCAATAATGTTGTTTTTACATTTGCTTTTTATGCCTGGTGTTAAGTTACAGAGATCCCCGCTTGCTTTTCTTTCACATTTGTTTCTGTTAACACAATTTTTCACTCTCTTCAGTATTTTTCAACCTGGGCCCTATTTCCCCATGTGTATGTGCGTGTATGATTCATAGGTACAACTCGTTTTAAAATTGGTTCAGTATTGAGGGAGGTGGATGCAGCTGCGAAACGAGCTAAAACGGTAACGGGGGCAAATGCGTCCCGTATAAGTTTGCGCATTAAAAGTGCTTTTTTTCGCCACTGACTGGTTCAGATCGCCAGTGCTATCTCTGTAAATAGCATACTAAGCGTTTCGAACATTGTTTATATAACATTACCTCCACTGTGTCTGTAGCTCTCTCTACTCGTGGGACAGCCGTTTTCTTGAGGAAGAGGTGTTTCGGGATTGGATGTCTTCTCTTCTTCGGCTGGCAGTAGTCATCTTGGGAGAAGTGAGCACTGCAGACCCGATGGTCTGCAAGGCGCAGTGTCTGGACAGGAGTGTTAGCATCCATTTGTAGCACAACTAGCCACAACTTCAGCATCTTGCCGTCCGACAAAGGCAGCCTATGAAAGCTGTACAGGGTGTTGCGCGACATCCTGTTCTTGCAATTCGAATAAGCACAAACACGAACCATCGTTTTCAATCGATGCAGTAAAACTCTCAGCTGTACTCCGGGACAACCAGCGCCACTCTGAGCGGCGCTCAGCATGGCTCCTCTGTTTTATTCCGGCAACAAGCAAAGCTCTCGCGAGATGACATCACACAGCCCAGAGCAAGTGAAGGGTAAGGGAAATGCTTAGTATGCTATTTACAGAGATAGCACTGGGGAAATGCTTAGTATGCTATTTACAGAGATAGCACTGGCGATCTGAACCGGTCAGTGGCGAAAACAAGCACTTTTAATGCGCAAACTTATACGGGACGCATTTGCCCCCATATCTACCGTTTTAGCTCGTTTCGCGGCTGCATCCACCTCCCTCAATACTGAACCAATTTTAGAATGAGTTGTACCTATGAATCATACGCACACATACACATGGGGAAATAGGGCCCAGGTTGAAAAATACCGAAGTTATCCTTTAAGTATTGTTTCAAATTTGGAAATTACTTTTGACATCAGCAGGAGGAGAGCTAGTGAACGTTAGCTGCCAGCAGCCGGTGGATGGAACTTACAGCTAACTTTCCCTGGGATAAGATAAACTGTAACGTCTAACAGGGGCTGTTCTTTATTTAATGCAACACTTACATCGTTAGATTTCTGGTGCCTCAAAACTGTCGTATTTGCTGGGTTTGTGATCCACGACCCTGAGGGGAGAGCAGAGGAGCAAAACATCAGTCACACACAGCAGATCACATTTTTATCCGCAATGACCAGTACTGGACTCAGCGCTTCAGTTGGTGATTAAATAAAAAAAAAAGTGGAGTAATCTATGATTTAACAACTTTTAAAGCTTCATATTTATGGGATTGCAGACATCCTGAGGCTCCAACTGCAGATTCACAATGTGCAAACTTACTAACCAGTGTAAACGCTGTGAATATCTGACAACACTCATATACTGTACGTTAGAGAATACTAAATCAAAGCATATGGTCAACTTGCTTGAGCCTCTACAGTGTGCCGTCATGTGTGCATTTAGCCCCGTTTCCACAAAGCAGTACGATTCAGTTCAGTTCAGTACGCTTTTTCTGTTCCCACAGTGAAAGTTGTAGATGGTCCCAACAGAAGCGTTCCTTAGCGTCCCCATGTTTGGTCCCCCCTCTGTTGGGGTACCTAGCACACAGATCTGGTACTAAAAGGTGGAGCTGTGAACACTGCAGTCTGATTGGTCAGTAGAGGACAGTCACTCTGGTTTTATGTAACCTCTGTTCATACATCAGTAAACTACAACTATAAAATGAAAGA
>NC_065527.1:2184442-2214322 GCF_006386435.1 Epinephelus moara
CACCGCTGATGAGGAAATACAGCGAGTGCTGGACGGAGCAGTGAGTGACAACAACCCCGCCCACATTTAAGAGGACTGTCTGAACAGACCGAGGGTCTAGGTACCATGTCTGAAGGCTTACTGCTGGTTCCAAAGGTACTGGACTGAAAGGGTTTGGTGGAAATTAAAAAGCTAACGACCTCAGTATTATGACTCAGCTCTTCATGTGACACAGGTAAAAATGTTCCCTCACCATGTCTTGTGCTCTTCAGTGGAGGGGTGTGGCTGTGCAGGGAGTTCACAGTCGGGATGGGCTGGCTGCAGCTACAGGACATAAACACAGTGATTATCAGGACGCTGACGGGTAAACTGGGCCGAAGAGATGTTTCTTCATGTGACGTGTGCAAACAGTTACCTCTCCAGGACTTTGTCTACAGGATTGTTGTTGACGTCAGACTGGCCCTGTTCAAAAACACAAACAAATTTAACATGATCAAGTGAACGGTCAAGACTATGTGTTAAACACTGCGAGTGTCCATGAGGCCGTTACTTCAGCCATAATGTCTGATCTTGATGCAGTCGACCTGATGTAACTGTGGCAGGACAGGAACTTCCTTTAAGTCCTATGTGGATTTACCTGTGGTAGGTACCTACCTCTCTTGTTTTTTATTTATTTTGAGGACTGCATTTATTTTTTTGGTAATGTTAGTGAGCAATATGCTCTGTTTTCATTCTGGACTTTAACATTGGGAGATTGTTTCTGTAGAAGAGACCGTGTTTATGTCTGGTGCTTTGCAGTAAAGTCTTAACAGAGTCCTGAGTGGTCCTTGTCCACTACACGACACAGTCCCACTACGTTACCATGTATTTGGTTTGTGTCTCTGTGGCAGCCCACGTGTTCCTTTCTGTTTTGGGAGGGCTGATGCTACACTGAGGTCTCCACGGCCTGCTGTTGCTCTTCTCTGTAAAATACACACAAGATAATACTATCACAGGATGATCTTCAGGTTAAACTGAACACATTCAGCACCAGTGGTTCACCACCTTTTTGGTGTCAAGGAACCTAAATTGACATACGCAAGATTCTGCTTCAGGTCCTCCACTTGAAAACATTTTGGTTATTAGATTAAGATCACAGCTCTACAGTCATCAACTTCAGTTGAGATAAAGGAAAACCTGTGATCAGAACAGTCATTCTTATGACTCTTAAGCCTAGTTCACACTACACGGTTTTCACAGCGATTTTGACGTCACAGAGGATCTTGAGAGCCACCTTGGGTCGGAGGTGAGTCGGCAGATAGTCTGCCACGACGAGTCCTCATGTGTGAACAAGCCTACGAGCAAGTCGCCCCCTCGTCTGTGACTGGGACTGGATATCTGGCATGCTAGAAAACTGGAGAAGTGTGACACGACTGACAAAAAGCATCAGCCAATGAGAGGTAGCAGCATGCAGGAGCACAGAAGAAATGTGAAGAGAACAAGTTGCAGGGTTGCCAGGTCTGCTTATCAGCCGCAACTTTGGGCTTGTTTTTTGTAAAGTTGCTTACAAATATTGGTAGTCGCGGGTTGCGGTTTTTTGGCCTTGTTTCTAGAGTGGAGTTGTTTATTTGGGCTTGCTCTCTAAACGTCGCCTTTCTCTCTATATACCCGTTGCTTCTTTTGGGCTTGTTTCCATAGCCCTGGTTGCTTGTTTCTCTCCCAAGATCTGGCAACACTGACAAGCCAGCAAGCAACAACAACAATGGCGGCATCCACAGGATCACTCCCGCTGACAGAAACACACATCGCCAGGTATGAACACTCAAAAGATTGCGATAGTCTCCGTGACGCAAAATCAAGGTGAAAATCGTGTAATGTGAACTAGGCTTAAGACACACTGAGCTCACTTGTATAGAGAAGTAAATAGTGATATAATTATTATTATAATTATAAAATATTATATATAATATTTTTTTATACATCAGTTGTGAAATTCATGAATGGACATTAGTTTGCAAGCAGACTTAAACATCAGGAATATTGTGTGTGTGTTTATAACTTCTATAATTTAAAATGACTCATCATTGCTCAGTTTGTGTTTTCTGTCTGGTGTGCTGGCCATACCTGTGATATCAGGACAGTCACAGAGAAAATTAATCTTAACTGTGGACAGGCTGAAACACAAAAAGTACAGCAGTCATTTGTAACGGACGACACGACTGTAAGTAACTGTGTGACTGTGACTGTGAGGAGATGCTGTCAAATATAAGAGCTTACCTCTGTTTAAATTCCGGTGACGCTCCGTCTTTCCTTGGCAGCAGTGTTTTCACCTCTGCGATAGGTCTGGTTTTCTCTGTCGCCCTGGTGGGACCCAGTTTCAGCAGACTTTGCTGGGGTATGTTTTCAAACAGCTTTGGGTCATCCTGGATCACATCGACAAGGAGGATATCCTGTTTGTAAGCTGAGAACTCATCCAAAATATCACCAGCTGAATCTGCATCAGACCAGTCCGTTTTACTGCCTTGTGTTTCAGATGGACTCGACCCCTCTGCTCCAGTAGAACGTGGCTGTCCCTCATCACTGAAGGCTCTACCATCATCTTCATCACTGTCAGGAGAAGAGGAGGGTTCTTTCAGAGCACCCGACGTTAGAGTTGCCTTTATTTTAGGGTCACACGGAACTTCCACATCATCTTCATAGTCAGTTTCATCCTGGCTTTCCTTTTCCTTACCATCATCTTCATCGGTGCTTGAAGAAGACTGAGTTTTTCCTAAAGTAGTTTTAAAACTTGTCGAGTCTTTTTCTAATTCTTCACTACTAAGCTCAAGATAATCGTTGGAGTTTACATTATCAGCATTAACAATCGGTGGCGTGTCACATCCAGGTAATGTTTTGTGTTTGGTGTAGTCGTTGTCTTCCTCCCCCTCCTCTTCATCTGAACTGTCTGAGGGCAGGCGGTGTGTCCATGAGCACCTTTGTGGTGAGGCGACAGGAGAGAGCAGCGGTGGCACCCTGAACTCACTTGGGTCTATTTCTGAGAGTCGTCCTTCATCATTCTCGTGTACAACTTGGGGGAGGAGAAGGGAGGAGTTGCATGAATCAAAGGAGTCCGAGTTGTGTGGAGAAGCAGAAAATGGAGACCAAGTCATTTGGGTTTCGTCACAGTGGAGCAATGTTTGTCCAATATCTTTGACCACACATCTGGGTGAGGAGGATGATGGTAACGCACTGGCCGATGAAGGTAGGAGAGAGGACGGTGTGGCTGAGAGGCAGCTCAAGCTACCATGTGTGAATGGAGACGACACTAAAGACAAAGTAGTGGCAGTGTCCCACTCAGCCAGGCCAAGTACTGAGGGGGGAGGGGTGGATGTAGAGCTGTCGGTTTCAGGACCATTCGCTGGTGAAGATGAGGCCAAGAGTGTGTCGGTGCCAGCCTCTCCTCCATGCTGACATGGGCTGGACAGGGTAGCTGCATCTGAGGGACGACTGGCTAATGATTCTGCAGCCTCCATTAAGGGAGGTGCAAACTCCACAGAGTATGACGACATGTCACAACATCTTTTTGCATTTCTCTCTGCTAAAATGTTTTCTCCACCCTCTTCTTGCTTCTCTTCGATGTGATGAGAAACCTGGTGGGCTGTGCCTGAGGAGGCGTCTGTAGGTGCAGCTGAGGGCGTGTCACTGGCTCGGCTGCTGGATGAACATGGCTGATTTTGATTTAATGAAGAGTGGCTGTTATCTCCAGCTGATGGATCAATGGGCTCTGCTGTTCGTTTCCAGCCTGTGTTAGACCAGGGCCAGGACATGTATGTGCGTGCACAAGAACAAAAATCTTTTCTAAAATAGGCCCTCACTCTCTGACAGGTGAATGACTCCGGTTCATCCACGTCCTCGTCGCTACCCTGGCAGGACAGTTCAGATGATGTTTGTGCTGCATCCATTTTTGTGGGATCGTCTATCTCACCGCACGGCTCCTTGTGGACACAGTTTTCTGTCACAGCTGAGCCAGAAGAGCTGCTGCCCTCAGCCGCTTGCTGTGAACATGAGTGCGTGCCATCAGTCGTCCGAAGATACGTTAGCTCATTGTCTCTAGCATCAGTTTTTGCTGGGTCTTTGTGACTATTGCTTTCTAAATCTGGAGCGGATGGCAAAATCCCAGCTTTTACACTATAAACAAGCTTCAATCTTTTGTCTCTGTGAATCTCCGCTCCTACTGGGTGAGATCCTGGCCCGGGATCCTCCTCAATGTCTCCATCCCGCACGCCAGTCCTGCAATCCACATTTTTCGTACATTCACCTAGTAAGAAAGAAGCAGACAAGGTTGCAGAGCCTTCACTGGTCCAACTCTTGGGGAAAACGCATGTGGTGTGAGTGAATAACATCTGTGCGTTCGCTCAGGTGTCTCTGGTGTTCAGTCAGACTATGAGACTTACAGACACTCCTCTCAGACTGAACTCTGCATGAGCACTTTTCTCACTTTCATGTTGGCCTAAACAACGAGGATAAAACCAACATCCATGTCTCATGTCCTGTTTGAAGCAATGCACAACATCTGGAAGCACATCGCCACAATTGTGACTAAAAACATCATATCTGTGGGCTACCTTGCAAAGTGTCACCTTCGGGTACTAATACCATTACACCATGCGAAGTGATCTGCTTCAACATGGAGCCTACGAAGTACCCTACGCCGTAGCCTGATGTGCACCTCCCCAGAAATGTAACTACACGTCACAGCGACGCAGACCTCCTGTCTGTCTCTG
Organism: Epinephelus moara; assembly: GCF_006386435.1. Classification (NCBI taxonomy): domain Eukaryota; kingdom Metazoa; phylum Chordata; class Actinopteri; order Perciformes; family Serranidae; genus Epinephelus; species Epinephelus moara. Next base: position 2,189,164 of record NC_065527.1, read on the forward strand.
TAAGCTGAAACCATTTCCCTCAGTGGAAACAAAGCTTTGATTTACTTCAATTTCACAGATAAGAAACAATAAATTGTGAAGACAATAAAGCCTCCACAAAAATAGCATTTTAAGTCTTGTGTGTGATTTATCCTGGCTTCATATGAGCAGAGGAAATCTCTGCTAGCTGCTAGGCTAATTTATACAATGTAAAATGCCATAGGCTTGTGCTAATAACGTTAGCATGTTGTATTTGTGGGGAAAATGTGTCCAGATAAAGACAAGTGTTTGTCTGTGAATGCTGCGAGTTATAGCGAAGCTGATTTGTGTACTTGTGTTTGAAACTGTCTCTATTAAGCCATGTTTAATGTGTGTTTAATGTGTGTTCAATCATTAACCTTTACAGCACTTCACAGAAACCTCAGCTGCTGACTAGTGTTTTGGAGGTGTAACTGCAGAGTGACACAAGCTACGTTTCCATCCAAAAGTGATTTGAATCATTGGGAAATGTGCATTAAAAGAAATACGAATCCTGTGTGTTTCCATTAAATGTATGGACTTTGGTGAAAACTACGAACTCGCACAAGTTTTCCGCAGAACCGGAAACAAAACAAGTCTCACATTCTTCTTCTTCTACGTTTTCTGGCGGTTGGCAACCAGCTTGTAAATACATTACCGCCTTCTCGACCTGGAGTGTGGATATCACCATGGAGTGGTGCGCTACATCAGACTTAATTCGAACATAACTGTTTCCATCCCCCGTTTTGCAAATCAACATTTTTTCGAATCAACCAAAACCCGGCTAAAGCGAGCGTATTTTAGTTTGTGCGAATCAGGAGGTTTTAATTCGAATTTTGGCGTTTCCATCATAATTTTCGGACGCAATACTTCTAGATGCGCATCTAAACAGGCTGATGGAAACATGGCTACAGACACACCACCGCACAAGTATCTGTCTTAACCTCCTGAGACCCTGCGGCCTTGTATGAAATGGACCTTATACTTAATTGTACGTATCTCAGACCTGTTGTCCTCGTTTGTGGACACTTTTTTGTGCCATCTAGTGGCAGTAAGACCACAATACATTAATCCATGTAAAAACAAGATGGCAGCCATCTCTGCCAAGTCAGTCTGCAGCTGATCCTGATACAAGTGGACAAGGTCCAGAACCTGATCACATTTTAATTAAGGTTGTAACTTGTTTATTTATGATTAATAATGTTTGTAGTTTGGTATGGCAACAAATTTGACCAATGTTAGCAACAGTAACAGTGGCACTGTTAATTGGGAGGTAAGTTACTGTTTGAAGACAGTGGAACATGGCAGCTCATGTGTCCTGTTGGGCTTCTCTCACTGCTGCTAGCTGCAAGTTAGCATCATATTTATTCAGTGTAAAAACATCTAAGGTCAGTAAATATCATTTGATATTGTAATTAACATAAACACCATCTGTAATGTTCCCATATCCACTGACAAAAAACACTTCCAGGTCAGTGACAGGATTTAGCCGCGCCGTTAGCATCTTAGCTAACATTAAGCTAACAGCTTTAATCTCCAAAAACACCCTGAATTAAAACACTTCAGCTCGAGTCCAGTGTCAGATACTTAACACGCTTACTGTTAGTGAACTAACCAACCAAACAACACAGCTCAGGTTCACCTTACCGGAGAGTATCGACCGTGTTCCCGGTTGTGGTGTCTGTGCAGCAGCAGGCTGAGGATCAGTGGCCTTCACTGTGCTCTTTCCCTCGCTGCTCCTGTCCACGCTGCCGCCGGACACACCAGCGTGAACACTAACGCTACACCTCCTAGATCTGCCCACACTAGACCCTGCACCGACCTGCGTCTGGCTCTTTGCAGCCCCGCTAACGGTACCTAACGTCACGTGATAAGACATGTTGCCCCGGGGTTTAACGGGTTCGACCCTCCACCGGACTTCCGTCCCTTTAAGCAGCGCGCCGTCTGCAGCGCTGAGGCAACATGTGAACCTGAGTCTGAGGCTGCGGAGCTTTCTGAGCCGGTCCCAGCTGGACTTGCTCCTGGTGTTTGGTTTGTTCTGGTGATACTTGCCTCTAGTGATCGGCCCCTGCTGTTTCATCTCCACACTACAGCCTCCACTTCTCCGCTTCGTCCTCTCCGTACCTGTCCCCGTCTCCGGCTGACCTTCAGCGGGTCTCACGGTCCTATCGCTCCCAGTCTCCGGCTCCCTGTCAGCGGGGTTACCGGTGGTTTCGGTCCCGTTTCCCGGGCCCACTTGGTCTGTTTTGGACCTATGGACGGGGTCATGGTCGGGTTCATGGCCGCTGGAGACGGAGGCCGAGTTTTTTTTCACCGACTGCGGCTTCCGTCTCCGCGGCCCCAACTTTAGCCCAACAATGTCCCTTAACGCGGCTCGGTTAAGTTTGACCCTGTTAGAGGACGGTAACATGCTGACAGGTAAAATAAAGACGACATGAAGTTAGACAATAATAATTTCTTAACCGAGTTACCATTAAAGCGCTTTCTGGTAAATTTATAACAATTAAATCTGCTCAACGACTTCAAAACTAGTCCGAGCCCGAGCTCACCTGTCCCTGCTGCTCATATATATAAACTACACGTTGACGCAAGGTGTGCGCCACACTCTGCGCATGCGCAAGGCGTTAAAATAAGTGAATATTTCTCAGCTATTTTTTAACAGATGGAAGAATGATTTAATCCCCGTAATGTCTCTCCGTGAACAGCACAACTTTTGTTTAATTTTGGCTGTTTATACAAAATAAATTATCCAATTATATGTTTCATTTTTTGTGTGTGTACGTGTGTGTGTTTGCGTAGTAAACAAGCAGACATTATGAATTATGCCACCTATAGTTAAGTTTAGATTGACACATGGTGATGGATTATCACAGACTGGTATATGTCAAAGTTTTGTCAAAAATGGTTTTGAAACCATTTCAATTAGTTTTTTTAATGGCAGTAAATAATCACACCTGTTGTCTGTTTGGGTCAGATTGACCCGTTTTGATGTTTATAAAGCATAAAGAATTAATTATTACTCAATTATGTGGTTAATTTTTTTTAACACTTCTTTTTGGATTTCATAGTCAATAAACCTAATTTAATTAACCAGTAACACCTGTTGTCCTCCAGGGTCAAATTGACTCGGTTTGGTTAATTTATTATTATCCAATTATGTGTTTCTTTTTTTTAAGGTCAACTTCATTTCAACTCGTTACCACAGGTTTTATGCTTCTCTTTGGATTTTAGGGTCAATTAATCTAATTTCCATGAATTTATACCTAATTTTTGAGTTTAAAAAAAGCAGATTATGAATTATTTAAAGTTTAGAGTGACATATGTTGACGGATTATCAGACTGGTATATGTCAAAGTTTTGTCAAAAAATTGTTTTGAAAGTATAAGTATTACGTATTTTATTCACTCAGTTTCATAGTTTCATGCCCATTAACATTGAATAAATGGTGACCTTGTTGTAATTCTAGATTGTTCAATGAAGTATATGTATATGTATATATATATATATATATATATATACATACATATATATATATATATATATATATATATATACACACACACACTCACTGGCCACTTTATTAGGTACACCTTGCTGGTACCAGGTTGGACCCTTTTTAATTCTTGGTGTCACAGATTCAACAAGGTGCTGGAAACATTCCTCAGAGATGTTGGTCCATATTGACGTGATGACATCACACAGTTGATCCATGATGAGAATCTCCCGTTCCAGCACATCCCAAAGGTGCTCTATTGGACTGAGATCTGGTGACTGTGGAGGCCATTGGAGTACAGTGAACTCATTGTCATGTTTGAGATGATGTGAGCTTTGTGACATGGTGCGTTATCCTGCTGGAAGTAGCCATCAGAAGATGGGTACACTGTGGTCATAAAGGGATGGACACGCTCAGCAACAATACTCAGGTAGGCTGTGGTGTTTAAACCATGCTCAGTTGGTACTAAGAAAATCTCCCCCACACCATTACACCACCAGCAGCAGCCTGAAGCGTTGATACAAGGCAGGATGGATCCATGCTTCCATCTGAATGTGGTTTTTCCAATCTTCTATTGTCCAGTTTTGGTGAGAAAACCCGTGTGAATTGTAGCCTCAGTTTCCTGTTGTTAGCTGACAGGATTCACCATACCGGTGAACATCCACAGAATGGACATTGAGACGGTGAAATCTTACAAGTACCTGAACAATAAACTCGACTGGACTAGACAACACTAATGCACTGTACAAGAGAGGACAGAGCAGACTCAATCTGCCGAGGAGGTGAGGTGAGGTCAGGTCCTTTGGAGGACAGGGGACACTCCTGAGGACTTCCTATGACTCTGTGGTGGCATCAGCCATCTTCTACAAAGTGGTGTTCTAGTACAGCAGCATCTCAACAGCTGACAGGAAGAGACTCAACAAACTGACAAGGAAGGCCAGCTCTGTCCTGAGATGCTCCCTCGACCCAGTGGAGGTGGTGGGAGAAAGCAGAATGATAGTTAGGCTATCATCCCTTCTGGAAAACATGTCCTGCCCATGCAGGACACTCTGACAGCACTGAGCAGCTCCTTCAGTGACAGGCTGCTTCCTTCCTGCTGCTGTCAGACTGTACAACCAACACTGCTCCCAGTGGACCACACATATGAAAACCATGTTCAGTCAGTCATCAGTTATGTGCATTATCTTTACTTCCATCGGTCCATAATGTGAAATCAGTCATTCAGTCTGTCTTGACTACATTCTGCTTCTTTCTGATGCCTCCTTATTATATTGTGTCATGTTTTTATAGTGTTTGTATCTTATCTCAATTAACAGTGTCAGTGTTATTGTGGCTGAAATTGGTCAAATTTGTTGCCATATCAAACTACAAACATTATTAATCATAAATAAGCAAGTGTTAAATATTACATGTGATCAGGTTCTGGATCTTGTCTGCTTTTGTGTCAGGATCAGCTGCAGACTGACTTGGCAGAGATGGCTGCCATCTTGTTTTTACATTTATCAGTGTATTGTGCTCTAGATGGCACAAAAAAGTGTCCACAAACAAGGACAACAGATTTGAGTCAATTGGAATGAAGTCTAAGGTGCAGTAAACCGAAAATGTGATGTCCTCATGAGGACGCAGGGTCTCAGGAGGACATTAATACACCATCATTTATTAATTACTTTTTGTATGAATAACCAGAACATGTTAAGTAACTAAAACTGACAAATAAATGTAGTGGAAGGTGAGGTCGCTGACCCCTGTCCCATACGCTACCATTGCCACACTGAGGACACAGCTGTTCATGCAGAAGGCTAAAAACAGCACAGTATTTACAGTAGCCTGTGTGATACATTCAGATCATCCTCTGCCTTTACATACAAACACTCAGATATATTTTGCTTTCTGCTTTGTGTTCAGAGACTAAACTTATATAAGCTGTACAGCTGCAGCCTATAAGACAGCGTCTGCAGAGGAACGACCCAATAACTGCACTGCACAAGGAAATTCAATATGAGGTAACATTTCTGCAGAGACGTCCTCAGAGACGCAGCATCAGTCTAACAGTTAATGTGATCATCACAGCAGGCGCGTCTCAATTTCACACACTAAAGCCAGTACATGGAGGCAGGAACTGAAACACAGGATATGGGAGGAAGGACGGTGAGCGTTCACATGAAGGAATGAAAGTTTAGGATTATTACCAGCTACAGTCCCACATGTTCCTCACAGAGTGTACGCTGTGTGTCAGTGTGGATGTGCACGTTTGCGTGTGTGTTACAGTCAGCTCAGAATTATGCAATCACATTTTTTTCATCAGTTTGTGCTGAAATTTGAGCGCGCTTTTTTTTTTTAACATCACACATTCACAATACATTACATTATTATCAACTCACAGGCTTTTACTGTGATATTTAACAGTATTCAGAATTTTATTGTGAAATTCATGCAGGTAAATAGAGTAATCTTACAGAAGTACTAAATCACAGTAACATATGGGGTTTACCTGTGAGAGTACAGTGAAATACAGTAATCTTAAAGGAACATCCTGCTGAATCACAGTAATATGTGGACATTACTGTGCGATCACAGTACACAGCTGTCATTTCACAACAATTTACTATGACAGTGATGCAACTAGTAGCTAGTAATTTACTGTAAACGTACAGCCAAATATTTGACAGTGCACTGCAAATCATTTCAAGAAAATTACAATATGTAGCTGTAATATTTCACAATAAATTACATTATTATCACCTCACAGGCTTTTACTGTGATATTTCATCGCACTCAGAATTTTACTGTGAAATGTATGCAAGTAATTTTATACTGTTAAATCACAGTAATATATGGAGTTTAACTATGAATTTACAGTGAAATACTGTATTTCTGCTAAATCACAATAATCCAGTGTACATAAACTGTGAAGTTACAGTTAAAAACAGTAACTTACAGGAACGTACTGCTAAATCACAGTAATATTCAGGCATAACTACGGTTAGATCAACTGACATTCCACTATAATTTACTGTAAGAAATAATACAGCAACTTACTATTAAAGTGGTGCAACTAGTAGCCTGTAATTTACTGTAAATTAAACCCAAATCTTTTACTAATATGCATTTTCAGAACAATTTGAATAATTTCACCATGCCGTTAATGGGGACCCACAATATCAAATGAAATGGTCCACCAACGGAGCCCTGTGGGATGCCACTGTCACTGGATTACATTTGTCAACATTTATTATTTGGAATGAGTGATTCAAACCCATCTTTAATAATAAAATATGCCTAGTCATTTTAAACCAAACACAACAAATGAAACATGATAACATTTTCAAACAAAGGTGAACAGTAACTTCCATGTGCTTTCATTCCCAGCCAATAAACGGATTAAGCCACAGACACATTTATGAAATGTATATTTCACTTATTTAATTTGGAAAAAGACTTTTAATCATAAATGACAACATCGTTTGTTGTGTTTGTTTTATGGGGTGTGGAATTTTATTTTGGATGTTTTCTGTGCTTTTTCTGATCATAAATTGAGAGGACAACTTTGCACATATTTGGACAGATAAGTACGAGTGTTATAAGTAATCAATCACTGTTACATCAGCCATAAGAGAGCGCTAATCTAAAATATATGCTGGCTGTATCCTTCAGGATTCAGGGGAGGTGAACGCCAGTGAAGACGTGAGGGGTGAGGGTGAGACCCTGGTGTTGGGAAGTAGCCGGTCCCTGGATTGCGGCGGCCTGATTCACAACACCAGCTGTCCCGCCCCACCGATCCAGCAGATGGCGCTCTGATGGTGGATCTGTGCATCTCCACTGGAAACCAGAGAAGTGGTTCCACCTCATTGCGTCCTCCCCGGGGGGCTCGGAGTCAGCTCTCCCTCTTCCTCTCCCTCCTAATCTTCGCTACATCTGTGACAACTGCGAAAAGAGAACATGCAAATTAGATTCGGAGGCAACCAGCGGAGGTGAGGAGAGAGACACTGAGGACATGAGGGAACTTTCTCTGGGTTCCTCTCCTCCAGTTCTCATCATAAATCCAGACATGAGGGATTCTGGGAGTCTCTGCCCCACCTCTCCACACCTGACAGGCATTAGACCACCCACAACCCCCTGCTTCAGCTCTGGTGCCTCTGCACTCCACAGCTCCGACAACATCCTCTATGCAAATTTTATAATCACACCACAGCAATGAGGGCTGTGTGTACGTACAGTGAAGAGGGATATAAGCTTTTACTTAGCATATGAAATGAGTTGGGATTAGAATGAGATAAAGAGCAGAGTGAAGAGCAGAGGGAGTGTTACCAGAGAGGTCACTCATAATTTTGCTTCTATGAAGCACTTTAAATCTTCCTGACTGCTCTCACAGGCGCTGGAACGGCACGCTGGGCTCAACCGACTGATAAAAGAACACCGGCGGTTTGCACCAATAGCTGTGCACTTCAAATTAAAATGTTGTAGAATATTGGCGTGCTGAAAAAGGACATTGAGATCAGGAGCATTTATTTGTGGGAGAGAAGAATCACCTTTGAACCCTGTGAGCCCAGGACAGTGAGGTCGAATAATAATAATTCATGCACTCATCTAAGGCGAAATGAATTTTATCGACTGTGAATCTAATCCTGATTCTGCTTATTGATTCTCACCGATTCTGAGTTTCGATTCCAATATAGTAAAATAAAAAGGTCAAACGTAGGGATGGATATCAATAAGGCTTCACTGATACCAATGCCATTCTTGATTTTGCTAATCAGTCCAATCCTTTATCGATTTTTTTTTTAACACAGTCTACATTGTATAAACAGAGATGAAAAACAAGGACATGGATCATTTCCTCCTCTCCGCCGTGACTCCTTCTTGTTGCAAGTTTTCAGCAGCGAGGACATTTGAGGTTTGTTTCGCAATGCGCAGTTTTCAGAAAGACACGCCAGCATTTCACAAAAGGAATTGATAAACTCGGAGGCGTATGATTTCAATTCCAATTTGCTATCGATTCTCAAGTGGAACTGGTTCTCGATTTCCATCACTACATTTATCTGACGCTCATTTCTAAAAGAAAAAATAGAAGAAGAGTTTAGAGTCTTGTTCTGGGACAGACCGACTGCTAGAAGTCTGTTAATGTCTGCAACTAACGACTATTGTTCTTACATGATCTCTTGATTATTAATTAAATGTGTCAGAAAATTGAGAAAATACCACAAAAGACAAATTAAAGCTTTGTATCTGAGGATCTCGAGCTCAGTAATGTTTGGCATTTTTGCTCAAAATACTGAACAGCTGATTCATTCTCCGTCAGCGGAGCCTGACTGCTGTGGTTTGAGTCCAAAAGCCTGTCAGACTCACAGCACAAACTAAATGTCTCGACAATATCTTGTAAAAACACAAGATAAATGTTTAATATCCGCCTTCATTTGCTGACTGGGGAAAGCTCACTTCTATAACCTAAACACTGTGTACAAAACTTCCTTTGGTGCACAGAATAAAAAGGAACGATCATTAACAGAGTTAAATCTTGACGGAGACACGCGGGACTTTAAGTTAAAACACGGCAATTCCCTCAGTAGGTGACGGGTAGTAGATGTCAATTTCCTGCAGGTGTGCGTCTGACGGAGAAATATGTGTATAAGAGATGTGTGAAAGAGAAATGGTGCTTTCCTTTGTTTGCTCTGCCTCTCTCTGTTTGGCATGCAAGGCACTGTAGGTGCACAGCAGTTGTTCTTCCTCTCACACTTGTCTCCCCATGCGTTGCTGTCCACTGAGAAATATCTCTCCAGAGGAAAAGTACGCTTTTTTTATTATGAATAATTTGAGACGTTACGTTACAGAGGCCCCTTCTGCAGAGAATTCAAGCATATGCACATCATCACCATTTGAAAAAAAACATCTATTCTACAAGCAAGCACTGGCTACACTATACATCTCATATTTGCATGTATTTATATGTCTATAGATTACACTGCAGGGGAAGAGTTTATCGATGTGCATCCATTTTGGTAGGAAAGGGTGTGAATGCATGTTCATTTTATGTGAATGGATTTAAAATGTGTGCAGCGTGTTCCCACCGCAACGGCTAGACGGTGCATTCACATGTTCGGCTGTGTGGTTAAGTGGAAATGCTGCATTTATTTAACCCACGCTGGCACAGGAACACACACCGAGGAGCAGCGGACAAACATGGATTTCAGGGGTAGGACGTTTGGAATACGGCGAATGATGGAGGATACAAGATAAAATGTGCAATCATTGTGTGTTTGTGTGATATAATTAACCCTTATTCAGCGTGTGATTGAGGGATTTGTTCCCAGCATTAACACCAGGCATCAGATTGAACGGGTGGAACCGTAAGGATCCATATTTCCCTGCATTCACATCTACTTCTTTGTCTTTCACTGGACCGGTGTGAAGCTGACTGGAACGCGAGCAGCAGCTGAATTCCTTTAAATAGCCCTGCCTGCCTCATCATATGGTTGCCATGGCAGCCAGCCCCTCGTTTCAAGATAACGTCCACATGCTTGGAGAGACCTCCTCCACCTGAACGCTATAGATCCATGCCGCTGCTCGGCGGAAAAAAGAGACTCGTCGAGGCGATGCAGTCACTTAACGGCACATATGAATAATGTTTTGTGTGTCTCCGTGTCCACGCTGGTGGAATAATCAATATTTGAGCCGTGCGTGTGCGTGTGCGTGTGCGTGTGCGTGTGCGTGTGCGTGTGAGATCAATCCGCTGGCTTCTTTTAGAGGGTGACTGAAAAAAAAGAGCATGTATTGGGAAAAAAATGACAAGTGTTTGAAGATATGAGGGAGGAAGAAGAAAATGTTAAGCAGGTAAAGGAGGAATATGATGCAGAAATCTGAAAGGAGATCAAAAGTGAAACAGATGAGTGAACAGCTGGTACAAGAAATGGAGTGATACAGAGAGAAATGAAGGGTGAAAAAGAGGATGAATGATCCGTGACATTTTTGAGGGAATGAAGGAAGTGAAAGAAAGCTATAGATAGGAGAGTATAATAGTAAATGCCATCTTTTCAAAAACGTCTTTCTTTTCTTAATAACTCCTTCATCTCCCTGACTCCTCTTTTCTTTTTTTTTCACCGGCTCTTTCCCATCTCCTCTTCTCATTTCTGCATCCCAGCCCCCCATCCTTTGTCTCGCGTCCTGCTCCTCTCTCTTCAGTTTTTACCCAAGCTCTCTCAATTAGTCATATGTTTAGCTGAGGGTCAAACAGGACGTTAACGGCGCAGGCTTGTAGGCAGCTGGTGTGTGCGCGAGGAGATCTACATGGACGCACCTCTCAGGCTGACTTTGTCCTGAATCTCTCCCCTAAGTGCACTCAGGAAAACTATTGTGAGGCTCAAAGGTGTGAAATCAATTACAGGAGGAGAGAGGGAGAGGCGCACTTTCAGGGTATCAGCAGGTTTCACAAAATTTAAAGAGCTTTTTAATGCTACCTGGAACTGAAGATCAATTTAAAAAATACAGAACAAACAGCTGTCGAGGCGAGGTGATTTCTGACTGATAAAAAGGTGTATTAAACTCACTGTCATCATTTCAAAACATATTTAACATCATCCCTTTTTACATTGTCTAAAAATAATGGCGTATTATTTTAATTCATGTCAAATTATGCCATTAAGTTGTTTCAAATTACGCCATCGGTAAATATGACCTGTGATTTAAAATAAAACATCATTAAAAAATACATTATGGGCTGAAAATATGAGATATGGGGTATTAAATTTAATCAATTAAAACATTTAAAGACAGAACATTTTGTAATATAGCAGAGGGCCATAAAGCAGGTGGACACAGACAGACAGATTTAAGGCGTAAAGACAAAGTCAGCAGCCCCAGATCGATTTGAAACTTACCTCAGGAAATCTGAATCTATCTAAATCTTTATGAGACGGTCCTCACAAACATCCTCTGTCTTTTTCTCATGTCGTCTAAAAGGGAGACAAATCAGTAAAAGGGTGGTCATGAAAAAAATCCATATGCAGCTGTTTACGTTTTGAAATGATCTCAATGAGAAGATGGAGTCTGCAGCGGAGGAGAAGTCAAAAAGACGTCGATAAAGACGGCACCCTCAATTTCCTCTTAAAACACACAGGCAGGCTGATTGCATTTGAGAGAGTTGGGCGCGCCTCAGCATCTCCTAATGCGTCTGTAAATTGAGTTGGAAAATGACGACGCCTGTTGTCTGCACTCGGGATGGAAGCCAGGGAGGCAAAAAGCTTTTCTGTAGAGAACATCCTGCCTGTCTCTGTGTTTTAGACCCACACTATTAACCAGCAGACCTCTGCTCGTGTCAATCCTCCTTCATTCTGTCTCACATCATGCTGAGACAGAGACGCAAACTTACAGGACTCGTTTCTGTAGTTTTCCCTTTTAATGCGCTGCATCGCCTCTTTTTCTGTCTTTTAATCAGATGATAAACGACTGCGTTAACAGGAATGAACAGCCTCCTGGATTAGGAGACATTATTTTGTGTATTAATATTATCTGTAGCAACAACACACTGGGAGGCTGAGAGGTGTTAGCGAGTGCATAAATAGAAATGTCTCTGTGTTTTGTGTCCATTATTAAGGAGCTGTGGTGGTCAGCTCGGAGAGCAGCAGCGATAAGGATGCTGGCCGAGCATTTGCCAAGCATCCATTTCCTCTTCGCTCGGGTCTAAAAGGCCCTCTGCCAAACACAGGTACACACACACACACACACACACACACACACACACACACACACTCACTCACTCACTCTGCTGTCCTCATGTTCCCTTTGCTCAAAGGCGGACATCAATATCTTTCCAATTAAATAGGTTAACAAAACAAGATTATTTCTTTACCCTGGCCTTTCTAACTTGATCTTTTTTATGGTCTTATTTTCAAATTGTCGTTAGCATATCGGTGAATACCGGAAGCTCTTTTAAATGGCACCCAATAACAGCAAATGGGCCTCTGGTTGCTCTGCTTACTGTAGCTCTCTAATAGCTCACAGGACAATTATCAGATCCTACAACTAATAGAATACTTCTAAATGTGCTTTGTGACGATTACGCAGAACAATCGTCAGTGTATAGAACGACACACAAATCCAACAGGACGTCATTTTAAGATCACAGTCTGCACGATCTTTGCTTTGTGTTTTGAGAGCTGGTTATTTGGGCTTTTTACTGTTGTTATTTTCTACATTTTTCACAGTAAAAACGCTGCCTTTAGCGGCGCTTTCAGCCCGAGCCTGCTGTATTTATAGACATTGAACAAATGGCTCCATTATATCCATAAAGGAACGGCTGACAGAGAGAGAAAAAAAGAGAGCATTATTCACCCCAATCAATAGCAAGCAGCAGAGGTATCTCACACACACACACCTATAGGCACACATCCACAGACACACCCTTTACGGTCTGTGGCGTGTGAACGTACAGCGGTGCGTTCCCTCACCGTCGTCTTTCCTCTCCGCCGTGTGACTGCGCTGCTGCTGCTGCTCGGAGAACGCATCAGAAAAACGGCGGCGAGAGATTTTAATGTGTAAGCCCGACCCTCGGCTGTCACATTCGAGACTGGCATTCACACACACTCTTTCTCTCTCCCACATGAGCACACAAGCCGCACACCCACACAGCTGAGATAAGGCCTGAGCGCTGGTAGTCATTTAGTTCAGCTTTGTCTTTTTACAGCGTCTCCCTGATGAACTGCGGAAAATGCTAGCACTTGCAGTATTTGAATTATTAGCAAAACGGCACAGCTTTAACTTAATCCAGCGATGCTTATAATCTGTGTGTGTGTGTGTGTGTGTGTGTGTGTGTGTGTGTGTAGTCTAATATGAATGGGAGAAATAGTGGGTATGTAAATGAGAGAATGCTGCTTATCTCTGTGCAGCAATGTGTGTGTGTGTGTGTGTGTTAGGGAAGGTACCCACCTCAGAAAGCTGCTGAGATATTATATTGGACTCGTGTCATAAGAGAACTGACATGGGGGAAAAAATGAAGTGAGGACCTGGGAGGAGTCGCTGCTCTCTTTGTGTCAAAGCATAAAGAAATAAAAGCATAAATCAAACAAACAATATCACCATCCCTCGATATCTCCTCTAAGATTACGATGATACATTAGTTTTCGTGCTCCAATAAAACCTGCGTGTCTCTTGACTTGTCCTATTGACTGTTATAAATCAGGAGCACCAGCGGTGTTTTATGGACGGCTTCTCTCTCTTTCTCTAATCTAAGTATATTATTTGATTGTCTGGCCTTTGGTTTAAGTGCAGATCTATAAATTTACAAGTTCCTGCCTGATGCTTGCAGATGATTTTGGCACAGAGGCGTGCCAAAGGCGCACTAACCCTGATGACTCCTGCAGGTTGACAGTTCTGGGCAGGGTAGGGCCGGCCTGGCGGGCTGGTTGGCTGGGCGGATGGATGGCTGGATGGCTGGCTGGGCGGCCGGCTGGGTGCTGGGCTGGCGAGGCAGAGAGCTGTAAAGAAACAACAAGGTCAGCTCTTTGGTAAAACACATTCAGCACCTTAATGCTGGTCCGTGAAAGTGCCGACGTTCTCAAGATGGTGGACGTGGAGCTGAAAGGGCGACTCCCAGCGCCGCCGCTGCCTCAAGCGGAGCAACCAGTTTTATTTCCAAAGCTGGATCTTTTTACAGGTTCTGGAAAACGCAATCATCAGCTGTTACCGTGAGGCGGTTTGACATAGCGGCTCCGACAGTGGAGGTATATTGAGGTTGGTAATTATGGATTAGCAGAGATCTCCGGTGAGCGGAGACTTCCCCTGACACAAAGCAGCCGGTAAAAAAGCAAAAGCAGGATTATTCTCACATACTGTTAGCACAAACACGCAGGCACACACCTAGACAAACAGGCGTACACACAGCTATACACGCACACACCTTAGACCTACACACTCTTGTCGGCCATCACAGACAGCGTGCCGGCTCGGCAGCCATTTTGCAGGGCTGCTCTGGAATGTTCAATTAGGGTAATTGTTGCTTACGCCATCAGTTCTGAGCGTTCACACATCACATACGCAACAAAGTACCATGTGTGTCACCGTGTGACCACACTCACCTCACAGCCTCCAAATTGTAAAAAAGAATCAGACTGCGACGTCTCTTCTCAGCGCAGAGGCCCCGTAGTGTAAACCTGGACGTATACGACGGCCAGCATGTCAGTTACTGTGCAGCCATGTGTGAACGCCACATGGTCGTGGATGGATGTACGCTGCACGGCTCGTTGTAACGTATGTGGCGAGGAAGGAGGGGGGGGGGCACGCCCTACAGCTTGTCAGTGCTCACATATGGAGGAGGGGATGAGTGTGTGCATGTGAGCACAGAGAAGAGGGAGAGGAAATGGGAAGGGTGAGAAATGGAATCCAATGGAAGAGGAGGGAGACAGAGAGGGAGGAGAGGGGGCACTGAAAGAGAAATGTACAGCTTGTTCTCGTCGCCACCGTTTTTACACACAGACTGTGCAGTTTGGTCACTGCTAATTCAGTTTGGGAGAAGCCATAGGCGAAGGATATAGATTGCTCCGCTCCCATGATGTATGCAACACTCAGACAATAGAGGATAACGACAGCCCACACCTGTCACACGCCGCCATGATAAGACCGAGGGATGCTGCCTCTGTCAAATATTGAATTCTGATTTTCCAGGTGATTGCACACTGAGCAACCCCGTGTCACTGTAGGTGAACGAGCGACCTGTGCACTTGCATGTCTGGAGTTCGAGTCCAGCTGTCCGCCCTTCTCTAACCTAACTATCCTGTCTCACCCAAACGGCGCTGACCGATAAATGGCGTAAAAATGATCTGGAAAAGACGAAATCTGCGCGTCTTACATAACAGATATTTTTGTCCTGAGAAAATAGGTCTGTTTGAATGCAGAATATCGTCTTCTTTGAATGCAGAATGAGAGTTGACCTATCTGTCAGAGCATTTGTTAAAGCAAAAAGGCTTTGACTAGTCCTTAAACGCTAATCTGCATACTACAAACTCCACTAGTCTGCACCCCCGCCACAAAGATCTGCAATCACATGAGCAGGATTGAACAAAGGCCACATAAGGATAAGAGCACGTCTCTGACAGTAGTTGACACAAAGAAGGGATTGATGATGTGGTGTTACACGGAACAGGGCTGGACCAGTCTGCAGCCCTGTGAGGCTGAACGAGGCTCCGCCGGTGCTGCATGACGGTGGAGAGCCAGGGTGGGATGACGAGCGGCTGTCAGACGGGACAGGTTGAATAAGGGCGTCAGGGACTGAGAGAGGAGCGAGGAACACGGCAGCGCAATGCGCACATGTGATCTTCTGGAGACGGCTGCCGCCTCTCAGGACCAGCTCACACATGACGATCAGACCTACTGTACACACATGCTTACGGAGGCGTCCTGCGTATACGTGACCATTCAACATACGAGCCCTCCCCCTACCTCCCCACCCACACACACACACACACACACACACACACTCCCTGAGAGTATGACACGAGACTGCACATATGATCCGCCGCCCTTTGTCTGGGTTTATCGGTCAGTAATGGCCGGCACATCGACACATTACGCTCCTGCTCCCATTCTTTCTGTCCTCACACACACACACACACACACACACATGCACACACATGCACANGTTCGACAGCGATGGGTGGGTGGGAAGGTGGGGGTGGGGGTGGGGGTGGGGGGGGCACCCTATTTGACTTCTTTTCTTTTTCCGATCAGACATGATTGCTGACGGAGAGAACTTTCCCACCCATCAGCGGCGGTTTGAGCACTGCTACCGCGCCAGACAAGAGGGGACCCTTTGTCTCCCACCATCACACTGGGAGGGACGGCGTATGTACACACACATATACTGTACATTCTGGCATGGCTACAAACATACACACACACACACACACACTCGCTGACAGCAACTACGCTCACACACACACGGCTACACAGTTCCTACTGCTGAACTACAAGATGCCAAAGTGACAATCCTCACATCCTGGAGCTCATCAGCCGCTGCACACCTGTGTTTGTACATCTCATCAATTCAACACATCTCTGTGAACACATCATGGACTCACCTCTAATTATCCACATGTACAGCATGTGTGTGTGTGTGTGTGTGTGTGTGTGTGTGTGTGAGAGTATGTGTGTGTCCTCAGACTCACCTGGCAGCACCCCTGGAGCCGGTTGCCGTGGTAATGCAGCCTCAGCCGGGGTTGCAGAGCTGTGACACCTGATGTCCCTCTCTCTGCTGTAGTATAGGATCAGTAGCTACACCCTAGCACTGACAGAAGAGGGGGAGACAGAGAGGAGGGGTTCTTATCGAGCCTGGCGGATCGTACCACCAGCCGCCCGCAGACGAGGGGACGCCGGGGGGCAGAGCTGGTAGGGACGACCCTGATAACACTCTGTCAAACCGCCTCCGAACCACCCTGCTGTCTGCACCCAGATGGTCTCTCCCTGCTCCCGCTGCTCTGATTGGTCGACGTGCTTCCTCCTTCATCAAAATGTAAAATTCCAAGACAGAGAGAGTAGTGCAGCGTTCATATGTGTGTGTGTGTGTGTGTGTGTGTGTGTGTGTGTGTGTGTGTGTGTGAGAAAAAGAGAGAGAGAGCGTGTGTGTCTCAGAGAAAGACAGACAATGCAAGGGAAAAAAATGTGTGTACCTTGTGTGTGTATTTGAGAAATATTTGTCATGCAGACTAGTATGACTGTAGGCAAGAGTGTGTGTGTATGTGTGTGTGTGTGTGTGTGTGTCTGTGCGCAAGTGTGTGTGTTTGCCAGAGTGTTCATGTAAATGTGTGTGTTTGCGCCTTTGTGCCAGAGAGACGATATATACAGGATGCCATTGTCTGTGTGGGCGTGTGATAGAGGAAGAGGTAGCCGAGGGGAGAGACACAAGACAAAGAGAGCGAGAGATGGGAAGACATGGCGAGTGTGTGTGCATGTGTGTGTGTGTGTGTGTGTGTGTGTGTGTGAGAAAGAGAAAAAGAGAGCAGTGTGTACGGCCTGAGAGCTGTCATCATTAGTCTCTCTGCAGTGGCTGGTGTTGGGCTGCAAAGGGGCTTGTCAGTCAGTTTCTGTCACAACATGTCACACCAAACACACACACACGTGCGCACACACTTTCCCAGAGGAGATCATGTCAAGATGGGGGCCGGTTGCTCTGACAAGCTGATTTAACCCCCCCACAACCTTTCACCCCGCTCCTCTGACTCCTCTGGCACGGTGTCACGAGCAGGATCAAACTCTGCTTCGTGGTTTTCTCTGTGTGGCTGCAAACATTTGACAAAAAGGTGGAAAGAGGCGAGGTGGGAAAGGAGCAGCGAAAAGGGCGATAGAGAGTGGCGAGAGGCGAGAGGCAGGAGGCAGCGAGCGCTCGCACACGGCCGAGTCTCCTGAGAACTAACCAGTGAAATACTGCTGACTCACTGCACTCTGGCAGGCCCTAAAACACACACAGATCAACCTCTACGTCCAGTGGATTCACTTAACGCTATTACAAACAAACATCCATTACTGATATGATCAATGTCGGGGTGAGGGGGGAAAAGACCAGACGACACATGGCGTTCTGTTCCTGTCCAGTCATCGTGCTGTAGTTCGCTGCAGAGGGGAGTTTTATCCTCACACATAAAACAGACCATCCCTTTTCCCTGGCTTTTCTCTGTCTCTCTCCTGCTGCCGATTTAATTACCTTCTATATTTATCGGAGCTCAAGATGCTATTTTGGTTTCGAGACTCTTGTCACTGATATCGGGAGGCTACATTATTCAGAGTGAGAGCACCGGGGGCCGTCAGACACAGAACAAGAGCGCTGTTGTTAACCCTGTGGAGAAGGACGGAGGATATGTCACACTTACAACATGGCTGATGGTGTAAATGTGTATTGTCTAACATCCTGGTTTTACATGGCCGTGAGGCTGACAGCTCTAAGGTGTGGTCCGTCCTCCTCGTGTCTCCATTTTCTGACTGCTCCATCTCAAATCTCAGCTCAGCGCGTCAGGAGGAAGAAGATTTCCCGCAGACACACACAGATGCCCGCATATACAGACACAAACAAGTTACCACGAATGCACAAAAAGCGTAGAGGCGCATGTGCACAGCATGCCCGCGTGCACACATAAAGCGACGCGCACGCAGCTGGTATGGATCGGTGTCCTCCATATTTGGTTGTGATTTATGATTGCTCTTCAGTAGAGGCCACAGTCATCTGGGACATGATGGCCATATCGATCTGATAAACAGTTTCATTTACTGCCAAAGCCCACCATTCATACTCACACACACACACACGCACACACGCACACACACACACGCACACGCACACGCACACACGCACACACACACACGCACACACACACCAAAGACACATAGATTCACAGCAGGAATAACCCAGCTTTCTGCTTCATCAATTCCCCACCTCCTCCACGTCTGCTTTTCTGTTTCTCTGCTCTTTCTCTTCTCCTCCCCCCAGGCCACCTCACCCTCTCCTCCGCTCTCGACGCTTTAACCCGTTACTCTTCTGCCCTCGTTCTCGTTCTTTCTACCAGCAATCCTCAGACTGCCAGTCACCTGGTTCTCCAACGATATTCTCCCCCGCGCACCGCGGCCTCTTTGTTTCTCCATTTAGCTCCATGCTAAGGTTAGACATCTCCGTTTGCCAATGTTTGCCAGCGTGCATTTGACAGCAACATGCAGGAGGTGGCTCGCTTTAACGTGCACAATATCATGTCTTCTTCAAGAGAAATATTAAAGATATTTTCATGTCTGTCTTGAAGCACATGTTGTATGTATGCTGATGGAGTTGCTTTAATCTGTCTCTCTGTCCATCCCGGCTGAGAGGGGACACATTAATAGTGAGACAATAATGTCACGTAATAATGTAGGATTCATACCTACGTGCAAAAGCCAGGAGTATCTGTCTGATGCTGCACTGCAGGGAAATACTGACTGTGGAAACACAAAGAGGGAATTATGTACAAAAGATGGTGGAATTATGAGCACTTGATTTAATAACTCACAGAAGCTTCAGCTGAAGTTGGGAAAGCATTTCCGCCATCTCCTGTGGCATCAATATGCTCCGACCAAAGTGCTCGTCAGATGGTTCAACAGCATCTGAACTTTGTTAATGTACTACTTATGGCTCGGGGGTGTAACGATCCACCGATATGGATCAATATATCAATTTAATGATCAATGATCCACTATCATTGATGCAAAAATATTGATCCATATTATCTTTAAAATGCGCCTTTATTTTGACATTTGACACATGGCAGCCGAGAGAAAGAGAGATAAAACAGACGTACCTGCTGAGACAGACATCACATTTCGCTAACTTCTCACCACGGCATCATTAGCTGCTCAGTTTCAACAATGTCCGTGCACGCAGACTGAAATTCTACCAAGCTGTTCTGTCGGCAGACGCAGTGACTTAAACCAATGGTGAGTAAGAAAAATAATTTTGTGAGCAAATATCGTATCGTGATGAAACTCTGGCATGTGAGTATTACATTAAGAAAGCATTAAAATAAATTGGACCTACCCTCAACACCAGCTCTGAAAGTTGCTGAGATATGAGAAAGATTTTTAAGTTTGCAAAATGTATCTGCAACTATTTATTCATTTGTTATCTACATGTTTATTTTAATATCTGTATTTACACAGATATTCAGAGCCGGCAGGCAAATCGTCTGTATCATCATCTCTGCAAATATTTCCTGCTAACTGCACATCTGCATTATGTCACTACAGCCTAGCTAAATAGTGAGCTATGGAGGCTGCCAAAGGGCCGTTGTAGAAATAGTCAAGATCAAGATTGTGCTCCATAATGCCAGCGATCATGGCTCCACTGTAGCAACGTAGGGCTTCTCCACAGAAGGTAAAGAGGTCAGTGTAGCAAAGGTAGAGGTGATGTGTTACCCACAGGGAGTTTATGGCCAGTAGCAAAAAGAGTTTGGCCATTTCATGTGTTTAAGGGAGAGTTAACACCAAAACAGAGTCCTGCTACCTGACGGGTAAAAATATGTATCTATCAGTGGCGATTGCTCTAAGACTGCAAGGGAAGCTCAGCTTCCCCTAAAATGTCAAAAAATAAGTGGTCAAATATGTACTGTTGTGTTTACATTTCATTGACTAAATATGCGCTAGAACGCGTTCAACTTTTGTTCAGAATCAGCTACTTATCACAGGTCACTGACGCGACTTTCTTCTCCTTCATTCCCGTAGCGTCACAGTGCATTAAACAGTGGAAGCTCAGCGTCCAAAGACTTCAGTGGGGAAGCACAGAGTGGGCTGTTCCACTGCAGCGAAACTAGACAGTCATTGGATAAATGCTCGGTTTTGTCCCGCCCATCGGACGCTCAGCGTCTCTGGGGGTCTATGGGGCAGTGGGCTGGCCTCGGCTGGCCTGGACGTTGGGCTTCTGCATGATGATTGGATGATCTGTCTGAGGCTGAATCCCTTTTTGATTGACAGCGAAATGAGCGAATCAGCGATCTTGAAATATAAATCACCGGAGCATTTTTCAAGTTTCATTTCATTCGGTTGTTCTGAGTTGATCTGGAGACTTTTACAATCCTTTTAGTGACTTTTTCTTTGTTAAAAATGACTAGCGACAAATCTAGCATCTTTTTCTGGTGTTATTGGAGACTGTACTCGTGTTTGGACACTCTGACTTCTGTCGCTCTGCAGTTACTGTCCCCAACGAGCAGCGGGTGCTGCTGTGAGCCCCTCCACCGTCCCAAAGCACTCACAGGCGGTCACACTAGCCTCGCGCAGCAGCCCCAGAGGGTAGAATTTACGTATAAATAAACGGACACATTTTATGATGTAGGCCGAAAATGAGCTTCCCCTCCTTGAAAGACCAGCAGCCGCCACTGGTATCTATATAAATTCACAGGTAAAAATGAACTCCATGCGGGCGAGCAGTGGTTGAGAACAGGAATATATTTTTTATTTTTCATACTAAACCAAAGTAAAAAGCTGTGCAGTATATGTGTAACATCTTAACATCTAAATCACTATTATCAAGCTGCAGTTCCTTTCATTTTGAAAGCCAGTGACACCAGTGTAACCTTTGACCCCGTGGTCACATTGGTCACCGACGTGGAGGACTCCAGCCATGAAACTTTGCAGCCCGAGGATGAGGTGGCAGCCTACATGGAGTTCGGATCCTTTGGAGGTTTGATGGTGGTGGAAGGAGCATGCTAACATGTTTCCTAACCTGGCAGTGATTGAATGTTTTCACCATCCAGTCAAAGAGACGTCCAATTCAAGAACGGAGAGCCCAGCTAACACTATTTTTTACAGTGTAATATAACAGTGGACTGGGGTTTAAGTCACAGGTTTCATCACGATGCGATATAATATCCATTCACTGGACAACGATATGGTATTTGTCGATATTACAAAGCCTGCCATGATACGACTGCGATACGATATCATCTGCCCATTTAACACAATCGATTACGGAAGAAGCTGGATTATATAAATTAGCCTAGAGACTAGTGGACTTTTCTCCACTTTTAACATAACAAATTACATGTATTATTTATACTTTTTCTTACCCACTGTTAGTTTAAGTCTCTGAAGCCCTTTTTAAATAGGAACTGTGCAAATTTGCAGGAAAGCCCAATCAGTCTTTTTTCAGCATTGGCAGTATAAAAACAAAATCGGGGAGTGCAGCAAAATGCCGCCTACCTACTTTTGTTTATACAGAATGCTCCTTTTTCGGGGCAATGGGGGGCGTGAGCAAGTAACAAAACGTGTAGCTCAGCGTGTGACGTAAACAGTGACGTGGGAGGGAAGCCGCGGCTGGTCAGTCCTTCGGCGATTCTCTCGTAAGTCGGCCCGTTCTTCACCGTCCCCGTCATCTGACGGTTAATGGCCTCTTCGTTTGCGAGGACAAGGAGGGCGCGCAATTCCTTGTCTCCCCAGTTGCTCATCTTTACAGTGTCTGTCAGGTTTGTGTTTCCCTCTTGCTACTAGCTGCTCGCTAATTCCTGCTATCAGCTGTTTCCTGTTTATCCACCGCCAGTGGCTCGCACGTGCGGCGTCATCAACAGCCCCTCCTGTGGCGGAAGGCCGCCTCAGTCTGTTTAAACTAAAAGGGTTCCACCAATATGTCTACCCTACGAGGCGGAAAACTGGGCACCTCGGATCAACTCACCAATCCGGCTCTGTGTGTCTAAACGCTCGCAGCTTGCCGGCAAAACGGCCCAACATTCACTGAAAATCTGGCAGTGTGAAAGGAGCTTGAGTCAGTTTGGTTTAATTTCAGTCTGCATGAACGTTTTTTCAGCCGAACATTGTTAAAACGGAGCAGCTGATGTTGCCGTAGTGAGAAGTTAGAGTTAGATGGTAGCTAACATTATGCCGTGTTTTGTCTTGTAACGGCATCGTTTACATAAAGCATGTGTGATTTATTCCAGAGTCAATAACATTATCCTCATCGTCTTTCTCCTGGCTGCTCACCATGTGCCTGCTGCTGTTTGATGGTGACGCAGACTTTCAAATTAAAGCGTATCCTGAACACTGGATCGTTGATCATTGAATCGATATATCGACCCAGATCGATGGATCGTTACACCCCTACACTGCATGTGTATATTTTTACACAGTCACAGACTCAGTACAGTAAAGATAAATATTTTATTCTTGATATCTAAAGTACTTGTTTTCAACATTGTTGCAAAATGCACATTTTTATTTCTATTTTATTTCATTGCTTTATATTTACATACTTCTATTTCATACTCTTATTCTTGCGTACATCGGAGCGACTGTAATCAATCACAATTTCCCTTCTGGGAGCAATTAAGTATTTCTGATGCTGATTCTGAAAAGCACTGAAATAATCTTTTTTTTCCACCTCAGTACAAAAAGGATCACATGCAGGTTTTGATACCACTTGGTACTGGGTTAATTTGGTTAATACCAGCACAAATACCAAGCCTTATTTCCCTGTCTATGCATGAGAATCTTCACCCTGGATAAAGTTCTACTAAAGGTCAATTTTCAGTGACCTAAAAATCAGTTTGCATGAGGACGAAAGGCCGAAGCACATTAAGAGAAGAAGCTACGCTTTCAAATACACCCGTGAAGGTGTGGCCGAGGCCTCAGTCAGTGTCCTCTACAGCAGCGATGATGGACAACAGCCTCATCAAAACAGCCTTTATTTCATTAGTCCATTATATTCTTTCATTTAATCTTTTAATACCAATGTCAGGAATTAATCCGGCATTAGACAGACTGATGTTTTTCAGACTTTCACTACTGTTTAATTGGTGTGATGGGTCAAACTGCCTTAATTAGCCTCCCTGCTAACGCTAAAATGAGTTTTTAGTGCCTGATGACGGTCTAAATGTTCATGCAAAGGCTTTTCCAGCCTGAGAGGAATAACATGCAGCGATGGTGCTCTGTATTATCGTGCTTTTTGGGAATAAAAATGTCCAGATGTGAAGATATATTGAAGATTAATCTTTAAAATCGGCTGCACCTCTTTTATATGTGTCTGTGTCTGTGTGTGTGTGTGTGTGTGTGCATCATTTGTGAGTAAACAGATAATGTTAGGGGAGTGGAAAAACACACACCAGTGAGTGCACAACATAGTCACACACACACTAACACACACACACACACACACACACACACACACACACACTAGAAGGCTTTCAGTTTCTAAATCAATCCCACATCCGTAGCTAATGCAGTGCTGGGCCCTCTTCAGGAAGCATTAGGCCTATTAGTCAAAGTGCGTACGCATTCCTGTGTGTGTGTGTGTGTGTGTGTGTGTGTGTGTGTGTGTGTGTTTGAGTGTGTGTAGAAGCCGCACACTCAGCAGTAGCCGATCTCAGTGGATCCTGTGGGGTCAGCAGGTGCAACAGGGAATGAGGGACCATCTTATTGTGTGTGTGTGTGTGAGAGTGTGTATCTGTGTGTGTTCCCTCCCCTCCATATCCTCTGGGCTCTTTATCGCTCTAAAATTATCCTCCATTTACTGGAAGACACTGGAGCGACTGAGAGGCAAAGAGAAATATGGACACTCTGGTTTGAATGCCTTCCTGGATCACTTATGGAAGCACAACTCAGAGACAAACAGACTTCTTGCTTCGTCAAATAATCTAATTTAATGAGTGTGGGTAAGTTAAGAAGTCTGAGAGACCATGAGCCTGATGGGGCCTCAGCTGACCAGGAGACATTTTAGCTCTGTACAACAACACAACACATCCGGGATGCTCATGACACATTAACACTGAGGCTGTGTGTTAAGAGGTTAGATAGCTGTGGAGCATGTAGCCGCCGTAGCTGTGCCGCAGGCCACTGCGTATCAGGGCTGCATCCTCAGAGTCGACCAAATGTTAGTCGACCAGAAAGGGCATTAGATGGCAAGATGTTATTGGTCGCTTAGTCGCAGAAAAAAAATAAAAATAAAACAAATGTGAAACTCTCATCCTTTTTAAACAGGAACTGTGCAAATTTGCAGGAAAGCCCAATCAGTCTTTTTTCAGCATTGGCAGTATAAAAACAAAATCGGGGAGTGCAGCAAAATGCCGCCTACCTACTTTTGTTTATACAGAATGCTCCTTTTTCGGGGCAATGGGGGGCGTGAGCAAGTAACAAAACGTGTAGTTCAGCGTGTGACGTAAACAGTGACGTGGGAGGGAAGCCGCGGCTGGT